>NC_134700.1:267902283-268202283 GCF_043290135.1 Rhipicephalus microplus
AACTTGGTTTCATCACGTGTCGATGACATACAGAAAAGCCACCCATGCACACTGCCGCATGTGCGTACAATACTACTGTGAACAGCGTGAAAAGGCAACACATATGGCATGCCGTTTGCTTTTAATTTCTGTACCTCTTTCCCACTTCTTAGCACGTTTTGAATGGCATCGGGGAGAGGAATGCAGGCGGCGGTATATGTGTTAGTACGCCGCACTAACATCCTCTCACACGTAGCTCTTTGTGTAGCTCTTTATTTTGTCCCGTTCCCATTTCCTTGCGCTGCCAAAATGTCAACTATTTCTGCGTGTATGGCGTAGTCCATTATAATGAGGCGTTAAGGATAGATATATATGTGGAGTTTAACGTCCCGAAACCACCATATGATTATGAGAGACGCCGTAGTGGGAAGCTCCGGAAATTTCGACCACCTGGGGTTCTTTAAAGTGCTCCCAAGTCTGAGCACACGGGCCTAGAGCCTTTCCGCCTCCATCGAAAATGCAGCCGCCGCAGCGAGGTGGTGAGGAAGGAAAGAGCAGTTGAGGAGGAGGAGGAGAGGGTAGAGCACGGCGTAGCCGTGCACGGTAGTAATTAACTGGACGGAAAAGTGGAATGAGGGTGAGGAGGAGTTATGTGTGTGAGAGAGAGGAGGAAAAGGAAGAGGCGAGAGCACGTCAATGCATCGGAAATGAACATTTCCTTTCCCGCCATGGAGGCCTAGCTGGCTACTATAGCTTGAACACCCGTGCTTTCCCGTGAACGCGAGCGTCCCTGAAGGAACGCAAATCTTCAGCGATGCTCACAGGCTGCACCCGTCCACACTTCTGCTCTGATGTCTCGCCCTATAGCCGAAGTTTGAGTTCACTTAATACCGTATTACCGATCAGCACTACAGCACATGCTCCTTGAGTTCTCCGCTGAAGTACCGGCGAATCACTGATCCGCACTTTCTACAGCTCTGCTGGAAAGCCCGCGTTACAGATATGCGAGGTGTTTCAAGTTAAACGAGAAAAAAAAAACAACTCGTTGCTGAAACAGACTCGCACCTTGTATCCAGCATCGTAGGCGCACTGCTGCTGGACGCCCAACGTATCGTCGCCCTGGGACAACTGACTCTGAAAGCGTGCCTCACGGAACCTTTGGTAGGTGGCCAAAGCCTGAGACGGAAGTGCGGTCGGCCAACGGGCCTGAGCGCTCTCGTTGGTGCCTTCGTAGCGATCGAAGAAGAAGCGCACCTGCGTGTAAATGGCACGATCTATGGTTGCAGCTCGAGCGTTCTTTCCGTGCTGGCGTTGCATGTGGCCGCACCTTGAGCTCCCGCAGGCGCGTCTGTGCGCTTTTGCGCGTACCGCCGTCCATCCAACGTAGCTCGGACAGCTTCGCGAGAAGCACGCGCTTCAGCTCTGCCGCGGTAGACCGCACAAAGTCGAAGTCAAGGTAGCCTCGCAGCGACGCGTAGCGCACGTACTCGGCGGCGTCGGCCGTCAGTGCGTGCTCGAGGAGAAGGCGCACGCACGCGGTCTCCCTGCAAGCGCAGACAAACACGTGTACCCAGGAAGTGGCTCTTGCGGATTTTGCCGCAGACTTCAACTGCACAAATAGGAAAAATTAAGCCACCATCTGGCATGAGACACTTTGCCCTTCTACCTCTTTGCTTCAAACTGACCGGCTACCCGCAACATTTCTGTAACATAGAACTTAGTGGGACTGTGAACTTTCGGTGCATGGCGTATCGCTATATTGACGTTCTTGCTAAGATGCATGTGATCTCAATATATGCAGACTTAGCTTATTCGGTGTGCTGTCACTGTGAGCTGGCGATGTTACCACAACGCCTACATACAAACAAACGTTCGGATTGTTCGTTGGAACGGTGGAATCAAAGGGACTCTGAAGGAATTTTGACAATTTTTTTTTTTACAAACGCATTGACCCGGTAGACCCAAGTCCGAATGGTAATTTATAGACCCATTTGAGCTCTCTGCGTAAACTGTGTAATCTATTACAACGCTTTAAAGCTGCGGATCGCTCCGAATCGCGGCGACTCGGCCAAGCGCGTTTTCAATCGCCCATACGCCAAGCGACACGCTCTACCCCACTGACGTCATCGTTTCCAGCTGATATGATTGGCTGTGGAACGCGCAGCGCAGACTGCCGGTATCGGATCGGCGGCGGGATTTACGCGGTCTCACGCCACATCGTGACGCAGGCGCCGTGAAAGCGGAGCTTAGCACCGACCACTCGACGGAAGAGTTGAGGGTGAAAGGCGGACCAAAGGAAAAGGGTACTTTTATAGTACTCGTACCTCCATTAGTAATGGGTGTTTTGATTAAACTCTGATGCCAATGATTTGCTCCAGTAGTGGTCTAATCAAAAACGGAATGCCAAAAAAAAAAAACGTTTCAGGGACCCTTTCACTCTTCAAACAAGGCCATAAACGGCGCGGATTCGCTGATGGTGCCACCGATGTTTTTGCTGCAGAGAAATCGTAGTTCCTTCGGTCATGACGTGGCCCCTTGTCACTGCCTTTGGTTTGTGTTGCCTCAGAAAACACCAATCAAACGTAGCTTGTTGCTTCTGCTACAAACAACTATCTGTTTTTGAAATCAAATCGCCTGTTTTTTTTTCAACACACAGCTACAGAGCTATTTATTTATTTATTTATTTAAAAAACCTCAAATGCCTCAGTAAAGGGGTTTTACTTGAGGGGTGGGCTATTACAAAGGGTATTTCCGGAGCCTTCTACTACGGCGTCTCTCATAATCATACCATGGTTTAGGGACGTTAAACACCGGATTTTAAGGGGTAGATGCTCGATCTCTACATACTGGAGTAGTGCACAACGTGAGGAGAAAGGTCATTCCAATCTTGTGTGGTCTGGACAGAAAAAAAAAATGAAAGGTGCGCAGTGGTGTGAGCACTTGGCGAGTAAACAGCTTTCCCGTGATTTATGCGGTCTGAATGACGACGGGCTGGCTTGATGGTGGGAGTACGAGGTGATCCATGATAGAACTTGAAAAAACAGGCACGGACGAGCTATACAGCGACGTGACGATAGGGTAGTGAGGTTAGCACGAGGTTTAAGTTCGATTCCGCTTGACTGATAAGAATAATCTAAAAAGCTGAATCTTGCTGCCCGGCTTTGCGCTGTTTCAAGTGGTTCAATTAGTATTGTTTTTCTTATGAGGGTCCCAAAATGTGCATGCGTATATTCAAGTTCTGTACTGATTAGCGTCTGATAAGCGAGCAGGACAAAAGACCAGCGACTTTAATTAATTAGTGATTACCATCGACATACCTTCTTGCCGACACTCCCGAGCTGAGGTCACTCTTAACAATAGCTGGCGTGAAGAGGTCGACGTGCCGGACAAGCCTGTAGCCGAGCAAGTTGAGCACCGATCGGGAGCTGCTCTTGTTTACGAGGAGCACGTATTGCCTCAGCAGTCCAGCCTCAGCTACGTGCACTGCGGTGGGCTTTTGCAAGCCTTCCAGCGCAGCATCCAGGAAGAGCCGCGGCGGTTGCATATCGACGCTGTCAGATGGCGCGTTGCGCTCACGCAAACCGCTCAGCCGACGTCCCAGGTCAGCTACGTCTGCCGCCAAATCGCGCAGACGAGAGTTGTTGCGCCGCACTGCCAGCATCGAATCCAGCACATCGTCAGCTTCCAGACTTCCCTGGTCGCCCGGGATCAGCTGTATGGAGCCGTCAGGCAGTGCGACAAGACCGACGAGTGGTGCCAGCCCCATGAGCCGTTGCAGCCTTCCGGCTGACCTCCACACTTGTCCCGACTGCGTGGCGTATGCGTATGGCCAGCTGCTCAAGCCACTTAGGTTGAGCAGTGCTTGCAAGGGCACCCGACCTAACTTGTTCAGCGTGGCCAGATCGACGCAGTCTTTCCACAGACGTCTTGACGCTGACGCCACAGGCAAATCTCTGTCGGGACTTCCGATGCCCTTGAAAAAGCCCACGACACGGGATTCGATGAGTTTTGTCATTTGCTCGTCCACTGTGCCATTGGCTTGTCGCACTGAGCATACGTGACCGTAGAAGTTCTGGCAAGGGTTCACGGTTGAATCTAGTGACCGAGACAGCTGCACAAACTGAGTGATGCATGATGGGTCGAGGCACAATACCCTCTTGGCAGGCTCGCCACTCACCAACGGGCCAAACATCCACGGCTGCTGACCTTCGGTATCGGAGTCAATTTCCGTGATGCCGCGTTGCGCATGACGCCTTGCATAAGTGCTGAAGACTGCTGCCATTCCTGCGAGTATTCCCACCAACAGGATAATATAAAGCATGCTGGGACCACGTTGAGGCAAATTTTTCACTAAGTTACCGTAGAAACGGCTTTCTCTGGGAATCATCAAGTCAATGGGCTTCACCTCAGGTGGCGGTTTTTCTTGTTCCCAGTTATCCAAAAAGCGAGATTCCCAGACAGTTGTGACATGCGTATCAGAGCTTGAACTGTCGTTCCTCTGCGAGCTCTCTGCATATTGGACAACATCGACACTTTGCACCGTGCTGCTGGGACGTATTTCTGTAGATGTTGACAATCGTGGACATGGCGTCGAATCAGATCGCCTCGCCGATGTCGCTGGTGTCGCGGTAACGCAAACGAGCGCCTCGTCCGGCTGTTCTACAACGGCCGTCTTTTCCGGTGGAACAGTCTCGGTAGGCACGTTGAACTGTGCCGAAGGCCCTTCAACTGTGGTACCATGATAAATAACGAAGGTTTTCTGCTGCTGTTCCTGCTGCTCCGGTTGCTGTTGCTGGGGGAATTCGGAATCTATGGCAGTTGCAAACGATGTGTTCGTCGTCACCTTGCTGGCGGCCATCATGGGGGCGGGAGACGTCTGTGGAATCTCCTCAGTGATAATCATCTCCTTTTCATGCGGCGGTGGCTGCGGACGGAAAGCCCATAGTGGGGGCGCTCTGCGATGCCAGCGGTGTTTGAAGCGGATGTTCGGCTCCATGCATGGGGGCGGCACCATGGGAGGCGGATGGAGAGGCGGTGGCGCAGGAGGCAATGACGTGTACACCTGAGTGATAGGCGGCTGAGCACACGTGTACTGGCAAGGTGGCAGGGTCGCGCCACGAATGAGTTGCAGTGTGCGTGACATACGCGACGAGGGCCTGAAATCACACAGCGGTCTGCCATACCTTGGCCTCCGGTGGGGCGACCTGGACCTGGACCTGGGCCAGTGGGAACGACGCTGTCTGTAGGGTCTGCGCAATATAGCACCGGCGGATTCTGCGCGGCATGGCTCGACCGACCATTCACGCGGCAGCTCTAATTCAATAGACAACGATTGGCTAGACGGCCTCCGCGCAGCTGGAGTAATCGAAATGTCGTCGGATAGGACGTGACGCAAGTTCCTGCGATCGCTTTCAGTGCCCACGACGCTAGCAGCCCGCGTGACAGAACTGGTAGCCGACACATTGCTACGGCGACCTATTCGCGTAGTGAATACGCGCACATCCTCTTCGTCTTCAGCTGGCTCGTCTGGCGGCATGGCCGAGCGACGTCGTCCTATGCGTGCTCTGAAGATCGGCCGTTCATCGTCTACTGCCAAGGGTTGATAGATGTCTTCGGACGACGGACATGTTTGCCGGACATCAGTTTTGAGCTCGATGCCATCACTGTCGGGCGATGACAGACTGCGCATGACCAGACCGCTCGATCCACTTCGATCTATCAGCAATATCTCGTTTTCTGTGTTTTTGACTTGCCGTTCATTCTTGGGGCTAGGTTCTTGAACCTCACAGTAGTAGTTCTCTTTCGGCTGTCGCGGTGACTCGTCGTCATCAGATACATTGGGGTCAATTTCTATTGTTATGCCTTGGACTTTTGATAGTTTTGAATAACGGCCGTCTTCCGTGTCATCCTGAGTGCGTCTGAGGTTGCGCTGAGGTTCTATTGTGAGAAAAAGCTTACCTGAAGAGGATCGCCTTGTTATATCCTGTTTTGTAGAGCAGCTTCCTTCTTGGCTCGATTGGATCCCTGCGTCAGTTCCATCAGACGAGGCTCGCAGTACTGCCGCGTCATGCTCCCTCCAGAAAATTTTTCCCGGCCTCTTTTCGGGAACCTCGTGGGGTTCCGTTAGAGATGATTCTGCAATTTGGGACGGCCGCCTGTGAAACAGGAGGTTAGTGAAAAACCGAACCTTCCTGTCCTTCCCTTTTTTGGGTGTTTTCACACGTGTTTTTTCTGTTGCACTCGCAGCTTCATCCGTTTCGATGAGATCTTCAACAGAGATTTCCGTGGCACTCGTTTCTCCATCGGTGTTTTGTTCATCTATTACTGCTTTGACCCACTCGATACGCTTGCTTCGGTCCCTCCGCGGCTGAACATCGTCGCTGCTCAGCTCCGCTTCGCTTATAAACTGTTGTCTCGAATCTCCTCGATACTTGCCTGTGTCTTTTTCTGCGACTATATCAAGCTCTGATTCGCTTTCAAACTCTGTTTCTCGTCTCGATGTTCGTCTAGATCGTCCTCGAGTCTTACCTCTTTCCTTGACTACTTGATGTTCTTCCTCGTCTTCCAGTTCCTCCTCGCGTCTCGATTTTGGCCCAGATCGTCTTCGAGCCTTGTACCTTCTCTCCCTTCGTTCGGGCCTTTTGTCGCGTTCTGGCTCCTCTTCCTTCCTCGATGTGCTCCTCCGCCTTGCTCGTGCTCCAGAGTTGCTACCGGTCTTCTTTTCTGATGACTTCCTGCGCGCTTTCTCGGCTTTTGCCTTCTCTCTATTGTTATTTCTCGCTCGATTTCTTCTTGAAGACTGCTTGCCTTTTTTATCGGCATAGTTTTGGAACTCGTCTTCGTTGATTCGGTCGGGATCTGTGTCACCGCTGAGTGCTCTGTTTTTTGCCTGGAAATTATCACCGCGTGGCTCGTACACCCGTCGCGCTTCTGTCGTCACGTCTCCTGTGATAGACTCCAGCAAGGAGCAAACTGTCCACACACGCTCCAGTTCCTTTTCGTCAGGCTCATCCGAAGACGATCGGCTGCGGATCACAGTTGAAACATAGCTCTTCAACCGCGACACTGCTCCCGGACTACGGGGAGGCGATCTCTTCAGACTACGCACTGGCGAAGACCGTGTCCTGGCTGGTGAAGTTTTCCTCCGAGGAGACCGGTCTCCCCGACGTGGCGACGACGAAGGGCGTGGCAGCGGTTTCTTGAGAATATGTGAAGCTTCAAATTCTTCGATCAGGTTATCTACTACGTTGTGAACGAGTGTAATGTCGGGGCTTTCCCGTTTTGGACTTTCGCGAACGGTTCCGCGCCAACGTTTTCCAAGCGCGCGTTGTGTATCGTCGTCCTCGTCCAGCGATGGTTTCCTGTACCGTGACCGGGATCGCGGCGCCTTCATTTCGTCGTCCTCGTCCAGCGGTCGTTGCTTGTACCGTGACCGGGATCGCGGCACCTTCATTTCGTCGTCCTCGTTCAGCGGTGGTTGCTTGCACCGTGACCGGGATCGCGGCGCCTTCATTTCGTCGTCCTCGTCCAGCGGTGGTTGCTTGTACCATGACCGGGATCGCGGCACCTTCATTTCGTCGTCCTCGTTCAGCGGTGGTTGCTTGCACCGTGACCGGGATCGCGGCGCCTTCATTTCGTCGTCCTCGTCCAGCGGTGGTTGCTTGTACCATGACCGGGATCGCGGCACCTTCATTTCGTCGTCCTCGTTCAGCGGTGGTTGCTTGCATCGTGACCGGGATCGCGGCGCCTTCATTTCATCGTCCTCGTCCAGCGGTGGTTGCTTGTACCGTGACCGGGATCGCGGCGCCTTCATTTCGTCGTCCTTGTTCAGCAGTGGTTGCTTAAACCGTGACCGGGATCGCGGCGCTTTCATTTCGTCGTCCTCGTCCAGCGGTGGTTGCTTGTACCGTGACCGGGATCGCGGCGCCTTCATTTCGTCGCAGGGAGGATCTTTACGCTTTCCACCTCGTCGAGAGAGGGTTTCGCGGCTGCAGCGCTCCTCCGAGAAAATAGCGAATCTTCTCACGACTTCGTCCTCGTCCTCGGCGTCTAAAAGAGTTCTGGCTTCGTACATGGGAAATGCCATGATGACGCCCGGCCCTATCTTCTCTCCCCAACCGCCGACGGACATCAGATCAAGGTCGCTTTCCAATTTTAATGCGTCACCAATCTTGGCCGACCTCTCATCTTCATCCCCCTTTTCTTTCCGCATCTCTTTCTTGGGTTGAACTTGGTCCCTTGAGCGGCGGTCACCTGTAACACATGTTCCGTCTCCGGAAGGGGCATCTTTGCTGACGTCTCGCTCTTCGCACTGGTCTGCCGTAGGGACTGGTTTCTGAGCGCAGCCCTCTGCATTCTCCCTAGAGACTGGACATGGATCGGCCCTCAATTCAGACCCGGCGTCCTTTGACGACAGTGTGCTGGTTGACAAACTCACCAAACAGCGCTCTACCTGCAGACGTGCGCGGTCTTCCGTGAAATTTTCCCCACCGTAGACATCGCCGCCAACGTCCTCCGAAGCTTGTTTGTGGGCGTCGACTACACGGTTTGCAGCCGGTCCAGTAGGCTCGTCGGCCATTGGGCACTAACGCCCTCAAGGCATGCTTCACTCACTTGATAGGCGCAGCCAGTTTGTTTGTTTGTTTGTATCCTTTAATCCATGGCTCGTACCCACTCTGGGGGATTTGCCAAGAGAACATATAGTTTCATATAGACGATAACTACATTATTGCTTACAACGAAAAAAAGGGGGGGGGGAGTTGTATAGTGAAGACAGTATGTTAAAAAAAAGAAATAAACCAAAGGTTTAGATAGTGAGAAAAAAAGAATCAACAACAAAGTAGACCCTAATAGCTACAACTTGATTTTGGGAGCCGACCAGACGGCTGGTTTTTCCAAACCCGGCTGGTTTTGCAGCCAGTTCACGGTACTTCTTGTTCTTGTTGCCCTTCACTTGTGGCTCATACCCACTGTGTGGGATCGGCCAATAATTGAGTGGTCTGATAGTATATTATTAAATTTTAGAGTAAAGGAACTTAAAAATTGAAAACGTTACAAATTTTAGAATGAAATTTTGATGATCACTAAAATGTAATTACTAAAAAGATTTTGTATTAGTAATAGATAATAATCTAGATCAAAACCTAACTTTAAAAAAAGAAAAAAGGGAGAAGTTATGCGCATGTCGACACAGAATAATAATATTAGTCTGTTAGTTTTTTCGTTCCATTGAGATAATTCCGCACTGCCTCGCAAACATTCGAGTGAGGCCGGTCACAGATTCCAAGGCGATGCTGATGATAGCTGCGGAATGTCACCAGTGGGTCCACATGGGCTAAAATTTTAGGATAGTTGGTAAATTTCCAAGTAGTAAAAGCAAGAGCGGTTCTTATTAGTGGGACGAGATATTAGCGAAAACTTAAAAGGATAATCGAGATTTCATTCGGGCAAACGAGTGCTACAAATGAAGAGCCTAAGCAACACGAGGGCACGTGAGGTGAAGACCATGTGTGATCGGATTTTCGCGGTGGATATATCCACTGCTTCAAATGAATTTTCTTTGTTTTTGTCGTTTATTGTTTTCGTAAGCTGCTCACTTGCGACCAATACTTATTGACTGTGATCGCAAGGAACTGAGGAAGGCTTTGAAAATTTGAAGGTGCACTTGCTGCTAAAGTTGGTGAGACCTTTATATGGCGATAATTGATAGATATATATGTGGGGTTTAACGTCCCAAAACCACCATATTGTTACGTAGAAAATAACAGTTGTCAGTCCGCAGCCACAACGCAGCTCACCGACAACGTCCACTTCTTCACTATCAGTCTGAGGCACCTTTCTTGGGTATGCACTATGCCCTCTTTCAGTCAAACGAAATCACGTAACACGACCCCCGGCGGCAAAAGCGCCGACCCGGCGAGTTTACGGGGCCACAGCAGGAGCAGTGTGGTAACGCTTGAGCCTTGATACGTGGACGATGTCCCCTGACAGCAGAGCGGAAGAGGTTGATGGATTATCAGGGACAATTTCATATGTATTGTCGGTCACTCGTCTAAGCACGCGGTATGGACCCGTGAAACAAGAGAGAAGTTTTTCTGAAAAGCCTGCATGTCGCATAGGGGACCAAAGAAGAACGAGGGAACATGTTAGAAAGAGTTCATCCCGATGCCGCTTGTCGTAACGATGCTTATGCGAGTCTTGGGACGCCATTAATCTGCTGCAGGCAAGCTGACGAGCATGGTCAGCTCGGGTAATAGTGTCACGTGCATATTCAGAAGTAGACTGCGCAGCGGCTGGCAGGAAGGTATCCAATGGCAATGTTGGTTTGCTTCCAAACAGAAGGTAAAATGGCGAGTACCCAGCAGTGTCATGCCGGGAGGAATCGTACGTGAACGTCTCGTAGGGTAGTGCAAGGTCTCAATCATGATGGTCGGCCAAGACGTGTTTCGATAGCATGTCCGTCAGGGTGCGGTTTAAACGTTCTGTAAGCCCGTTTGTCTGAGGGTGGTACGATGTTGTGAGCTTATGTTGGGTAGAGTAGGAACTAAGGGTATCGTCAACCACTATCGAAAGGAACGTACTGCCTCGGTCTGTCAGCAGTTGACGAGGGGCTCCTTGCACTAAAATGAGATCGCGTAGTAGAAAATCAGCGACGTCTGTAGCGCAGCTTGTTGGCATGGCTCGCGTAACTGCATAACGGGTCGCGTAATCCGTAGCCACCGCGACCCACTTGTTTCCGGAGGCGGATGTTGGGAAGGGACCCAAAAGGTCCAAACCAACACGGAAGAATGGCTCCGGTGGGATGTCGATGGGCTGAAGATATCCGGAAGGGAGTCCCGACTGCTTTTTGCGACGCTGGCGAATTTCACAAGCGTTGACATAACGACGTACAGAGCGTGAAAGGCCAGGTCAGTAGAAGCGGCGGCGGACACGGTCATATGTGCGAGAGACACCAAGGTGACCCGCGGTTGGCGCGTCATGGAGCTCACGTAGGACTGTGGAACGCGGGTGCTTTGGTATGACCAGAAGTAGGTCGTGACCATAGGGCGATAAATTACGCCGATATAAGGTGTGGTCCTTTAAGGTAAACATGCGAACAGAAGCGTCTTGCGGTGAAGATTCGAGCTGTTGTATTAGGCAGCTGATATCCGGATCGCGACGCTGCTCGTCCCCGAGATGAAGCAGCTGGGAGATGGAAAGGACGCAGCCCACAGAATCAGTGCTCGTAGGATCGCAGTCGGCCACAGGGTAGCGTGACAGACAATCCACATCTTTGTGCAGTTTTCCTGATTCATACACCACGGTGTAAGAATACTCCTGTAGGCGGAGTGCCCAGCGGGCGAGACGACCTGTGGGATCTTTGAGGGAGGCGAGCCAGCAGAGAGCGTGGTGGTCGGTGAGAACTATAAATGGTCGGCCATATAAGTATGCGCGAAATTTCGCGACTGCCCACACCAGCGCTAGGCATTCGCGCTCTGTGATGGAATAATTACGCTCCGAGGTGGACAGCAGCCTGCTGGCATAAGCTATCACGCGATGCTGCCCACGCTGTCGCTGAGCCAACACAGCGCCTATTCCGTAACCACTGGCATCGGTGCGCACTTCGGTCGGTGCCGTAGGGTCGAAGTGAGCCAGCACAGGAGAAGAAGTGAGCAAAGTGGTCAGGTCGGACAATGCTGCTGCTTGCGAGGGACCCCAGGTAAACGTCTCATCTGGTTTGAGTAAATCTGTTAGGGGGCCGAGCGATTTCCGCGAAGTTCTTGATGAAGCGCCTAAAATAGGAGCAGAGCCCCACAGAGCTGCGGACATCTTTGGCGGTTTTTGGCACAGGAAAGTCCTTCACAGCTCGAACTTTTTCTGGGTCAGGCTGTACGCCATAAGCGTCAACAATATGTCCAAATATTGTAATGCGACGGCGACCAAACCGGCACTTGGATGAATTCAGCTGAAGGCCGGCGAGACGGAATACATCAAGAATTTTCGACAGTCTCTCAAGGTGCGCTTCAAAAGTGGGAGCAAATACAATCACGTCATCCAGATAACAAAGACACGTAGACCACTTGAATCCATGGAGCAGGGAGTCCATCATTCGTTCAAAGGTGGCGGGGGCTATACATAAGCCGAAAGGCATGACTAAATTTGAATTGGTAGAGGCCATCGAGTGTTACAAAAGCCGTCTTCTCTCGGTCCATGGGGTCCACGGCAATCTGCCAATAACCAGAACGAAGATCGATGGAGGAAAAGTAGGCGGCACCATGGAGGCAATTAAGGGCGTCGTCAATGCGGGGCAGAGGGTATGCGTCTTTCTTGGTGATGTTGTTAAGGTGGCGATAGTCCACACAAAATTGCCACGACCCGTCCTTCTTTTTAACTAATACCACCGGGGATGCCCAGGGACTGGAGGATGGTTCAATAATGTCCTTCGCTAGCACCTTGTTCACCTTTTTCTGAATTATGCTCCACTCAAAAGCAGACACTCTGTAGGGACGGCGGTGAACAGGGTTGGCATCACCTGTGTGTATGCTATGCTGGACAAAGGACGTCTGCCCAAGAGGTCGGTCGCCAAAATCGAAAAGATCCTGGTAGGCCTCGAGAAGATGTTGTAGGGCTTCAACTTGTGGAGGCGGAAGATCAGTGGCGATCATGTCTACAATTTGACGGCTGCCCGAATGTGTTGCGAGTGATGTGCGCTGCGGTGAAACAAGTGTGTCTAAGGCAAGTACTTCAATTTTTGAATCGAGCAACGGACACAGGTGGGCCACAAAAATGCCTTGTGGAAGCACATGATTCATGCATGTAGCCGAAATTGACAAGAGGTACACAAGTTTTGTTATCTGTGATGCTGAGCACCGTATAGGGCACTGCAACAATGTGCGCAAGGGGTACGTCGGTGAGAGGCGTAGCGTAATAGTCACCGTCGGGCACAGCTGGTGAGCACAGAAAATCGACGTACGTCACCGTTTTGGAGGGCAGGCGAACAAAGTCGCTGCATTGTAATCGGCATGTATGTTGGTACGGGGCGGCACTGATTTGTGGCAGTTCAAGGCGGAGCACACCAGCGGAGCAATCAATCAGAGCAGAATTGGCGGCAAGAAAATCGAGGCCTAGTATTAGGTCGTGGGGACATGTTGCAAGCACGCTAAAAAGGACGACCACTTGATGACCAGGCACGGTAAGTTGAGCTGTGCACATACCGACGACAGGGACTGTTGCACCATCTGCAACTTGGACGACACTGGTCAAGGGGGGCGTGAGGACCTTCTTCATGCGACGACGAAAACGCGAACTCGTAATACAGACGTGAGCGCCCGTATCTATCAAAGCTTCAACAAGTGTGCCATCAACATATACTTCTAGGGTGTTCCGGTTCAAACGCAAGGGCAACAAAGGATTTTGGGTAAGGTCGACAGGGCAGCTTCACCTTCAGAAGCTGCGCAGCCTAGTTTTCCGGGGACATGCGGCGGTTAAACGATGGAGAGGGAGAGCGGCGACGCGTATTTGAACGAGAAGGGCGGCTTTGATGCGGTGGCGACGACGGGACAGGGTGGCCGTAGTCCTCAGGGGCAGTAAATGCTGTAGACTCAGTGCGGGTCGGATAATGGTTGTTTGGTGGACGGAATGAGTTACTGTAAGCGGGGTACGAGCCAGAAGACATAGATGGCCATTGGCTGTGGCAGTAACTAGCGATGTGTCCAGCGCGACCACAGCGGAAGCAGATCGGCTTATCATCAGCTGTTCGCCATTCAGACGGGTTCCTGGTTCGAATAGAGTACGGACGGCGACGTCTCATGTCCACAGAAGCTATCGAGGGACCAGTATTATCCAGGGTGGGTGCAGTGGACAGGATACCAAGGTTAGGAAATTCCTGGCGGACAACAGCCTGGATCAAGGCGACAGCTGGCGTTGAGGCGTCGGGCAACGTCGGTTTGTTGGCAGCCGGGTAAGCGGCCTCAAGTTCACGTCGGACGATGCGCGTCACGTTTTCGGTTGTAGACGGATGACAAGGAGTGGCTTCGCAAGACGACATTGCCGCGGTGTTGGGTAGGCGCTGAAACTGCTGCAAAATGTGTCGACTTTTCGCCTGCTCGAGACGGCGGCACTCTTTGATCACGGCGTCGATGGTCGTTACGTTGGTAAATACAAGCAGGCTGAACGCATCGTCGGCGATTCCTTTTAAAACGTGCGAAATCTTGTCGGCCTCAGTCATGTTGGGATCGGCCCTTTGACACAACGCTAAGACGTCTTGAATATAAGTCAAGTAGACTCAGTGGACGTCTGTGTACGTACAGCCAATTGCTTTCGGGCATCAAGCTGTTGACCAAACGGGTTGCCAAAGAGGTCGTGGAGCTGTTGTTTAAACATTTCCCAGCTTGTGATTTTGTGCTCGTGGGTCTCAAACCAGATGCGAGGAGTCTTGTCAAGATATAAAATGACATTCGCAAGCATAACGGTTGGGTCCCAGCCATATTGCTTGCTGACGCGCTCGTACATGCTAAGCCACCTGTCCACATTCGCGTTGTCTTCTCCAGTAAAAGTACAGGGATCACGGGGTTGCGTTAGGGCGACGTACCTGCTTGCTGTCGTTGCTGAGGTAGGTGGCGAAGCCGTATCCTCACCCGGAGCCATAGTAGCAGACTCAAGGAGGCGTCCACTGCGTAGCTCCGTTGTCAGAAGAGCACCCAGCACTTCCACCAAAATTTTACGTGGAAAATAACAGTTGTCCGTCCGCAGCCACAATGCAGCTCACCGACAACGTCCACTTCTTCACTATCAGTCTGAGGCACCTTTCTTGGGTATGCCCCACTATGCCCTCTTTCAGGCAGACGAAATCACGTAACAATATGATTATGAGAGACGCCGTAACGGAGGGCTCCGTAAATTCCGACCACCTGGGGTTCTTTAAACCCAAATCTGAGCACACGGGCCTACAACATTTCCGCCTCCATCGGAAATGCAGTCGTCGCAGCCGGGATTCAATCCCGCGACCTGCGGGTCAGCAGCCGAGTACCTTAGACACTAGGCCACCGCGGTGGGGCTATATGGCGATGATATTATAGTGGTAAGAGCCACTGCGCAACAGCGCACATTGTTCAGCTGCCCTGCGCACCTCTGCTCCCAGTTCATACGAAGGTACAAGAGGTGTATTCATCATATTTTCCGAGACATCCTGCAATAAATGAAAAAAAAAACGCAGCTTCAATTGCGATAGTGGTGCAAAGCTGGCGCCAAATAACAGATGAGCTATTCCTATAGCCTTTTCTTACGCTCTTTTATAAGCTAAGATGTGACTTTATGTTGGTGCGCAATTACTTGTTCAAGCACATGTGGACTGTCCCTCATGCATGTTGTCGCTCATGGGAGTCAGTAGAGCCCCTAATTTTATAGTGTCCCGCATTCGTTATGTGTGGAGCACTGCTCACCAAGAAATACGGACTTATTGGGCTTAAGTGCACGACCCTTGCCTATTCCCTGGTATAGGTAATCAAATAACTGTGACAGTTCGTCGGCACACTGTTTTTTCTTTTCTTTTTGCATGCGCGACGACTAACAGCGCACGCACCAGCGAAAACACAGCAGCAACTGCGGTAGGCGCAGCAGCTTTGCCTACCACCCGAAACCAAACGCCCGACGACAGCGCCACCGCATTTTCGTGACGTATGCCCGGTGGAATTCGTATTACATATGACGCGTCAAACTAATCAAAGCGCCTGCCAATGTCGTCACTGACACATGACTAAACGTCATTTCCGATCCCTAATATGCCCACTGTGTGGCTTTTTAGTCCAAAAATGTAGTTTACTTGTTTAAATAAAATTATAACAGCATTGTTTTTCGCGTTGCGACTTGCGCAATGATATCGGTGCATTCCAGTGTTTCAGAAAACAACACGCTTGATTTGTGTCGCAGGGCCTCCTTGAAGAACACCACAGATGATGGAAATTTCCGGAACCCTGCTCTACGAAATCTCTCATAATCTTATTGTGGTTTTAGGAGAACCTAAAATATTAATAGCACATATCACGTGACTAGCTGTCACGGGATGTTGCTAGATATCTTAGTCATGTGGCTAGTCGTTACGTTATGTTACGTTGTTTTAGCCGCGAAACAAGTTACGTGTGGCGAGAGCATGTCGTGTGACTAGATAATACGTGATCTTATGTGGTTTTAGTGAGGTCACTATACACCAAAGCACGCCTATCTCGCACTCAAGCTACTGACTGAGCCGAGCAGATACTCTCGCACGCAGACCAGCCCAGACGCTGGGCAGCTGCCACGCATGCGTTACGCCAAGTAGAACAGACACGATTCAGCTCTGAGACTTTCCAAGTGCGAAAAAATACCCGTTGACGCCGCTTATGAGAACTCGTGTAAGCACTCCTGCGTCGATCATCTTTGGAGTCCAAAACAAGCTGCGCAGCAAGTTTATATTTCTTAGCTGTCTGTGACGATCACGACGTACCACGGGAATCGTGCCAGTTCGGGGTTTTCAGCTTATCGCGGGTGGATATTCAAACAAAAAATCTTGCAGCCGACCAGATGATGCATGAAAAAATCCACGCATCTCCACAAAGTGAATGATGACAAGTGAGCGAAGCTATAGGTCCTGATGTCAGTATCGTCTACGTTAAAATCGCCGACTATAAAGGACGGACAGATGGACGAACGGACACACGGATGGATGGACGGCGCTGTCATATACTTGATTGATGAAAAAATAAAGTTGGTTCTTTGCACAGATCTTTTCGTTTTTTGTTGCGCAGGTGTTCAGTTTCGGTTTCATGGAGCGTGACGAACGCGGACAAGGCCCGGTTCTATAACGAGCTTTGCCCCTAAAAGCGGCTTTTTGCCGTCAAAGGACCGCCTCCAGCCAAAGGTGCCGCGACCGCTTTTTGACACGCTGCTTTGTGATTTCTCCCGTGGTCTGCCACGTGGTCACGATGACACGGCGACGCTATTGACTGGAGGGGGATCCTTTGACAGCGGAAAGGCACTTTTGGATGCAAAGCAGCTCTTTTACGAGACTGCTCTGTCCATGTCTTCGTACTAACGCGCCACAGCGCGTTATGCCCCACTGCAGTCGTTGGAACGATGCCAAGTAGGTCAAGTCGCGGCTGCGCGTTGACGTCACTCTCTCCCTCACCCGCAGCAGCTGCCAACTCCTTCCAACGCACCTAGGTGGTGTTTCTCGTGAGCTCGCTGGCAACACACTTCTCTCTCACTTCACCCTTTCCACCACCCGCAACGCTCGACCACACTTCGAGTGGAAACACTCTTTCGGCTCGTTTATCTTCGAAGAAACGTACACAAAACCCAACCCGCCTCCCGTGTCTTTGCGTTTCAAAGAAAATAAGTTTCCCCTGTAAACGCTGCACCGATTTTCGCTTCAAACCGTTCTTCCAGCACCCGCGTTGACGCCCGTTTCAGTCGGGTCAGCGGCGTGCGCATTGCTGCTGCTTCGCATCCCATCATGATTCTCTTCAAGAAGATGGTCCCTGATTTCATTTGGTCCATTTTCAGTTTCGGTTTCAGGGCACCGAATCGGTATGCGATGTGGCCGTGTAGGTGACTTAGTCACGTGGCCACACAAAGTTGAGACTCACGTCGTGCTGGTTGTCTGCTCTCGCACGCACGTGCAAGCACCTGCAAAACAAATGTGCTGCAGTCGCGATGCTTTGCCGGTACGTACGTGGCGGAGGTTCATCGTGGAATATTTTACAGCGCAACGGGTTAGATACGGACAGAGAAGGGAAACAGCATGGCGGAGGTCTAGGGAAGTGACTCACCTCACTACAATAGGAGGTGGGCGTACGGGAGGGGGATAAGGAGGCGGCCACTCTTATAGCCACCTATGATGGGGGATGCAAACACAGCCCCACACATTGACGTAATATGAAGGGGGCGCTGCGACTTAGCTGCGGGAGGTGAAAATTCCGCCCTATACATTGACATAATATGGTGGTGGTGCGCTGCGACGAACCTTGGTTCCCCCGAAGAGAAAAGATACGCACGCTTGCGCTCACTACAGATCTTTTGTTACGTCATTGCAACTTTCGTTGGCCTCCCTACACAGCTACGACAGTTCTGGACGCGCTCGCGATAGGCTTTGGAAGACAGAGCAATTAAGTACACTTTGGAGGTGAATTAAAATATATTCTAAACGTTCTCTGTGTCCGATCATTCGTGTGGAGTGCCCTAGCATACAGAGGAAACCCACAAGAGGCTTGTTTTAGCCTCGAAATTTGGTGGCGTTCGGAAAAGCCATGCAGGTGATACTTACGCATCAATATCACAGTTTTGCCTCAAGAACCAGACAGAAGCCGTTTGCCAGCGATTATTAGCAACCCACCAGTACACACACGTGCACCAGCAAAAAACGAATGTGCTGACAAAATACATGAATATTAGTGCCTCAGCAGTGAGATGCCCTGGCAGGAGAGTGCTCGTTGTGCGAATGAACAAACGACGCTTTTTTTTTTGCCCAACTGCCTATACGAAAGGCGTAGTAAAATGTCGTTCATGTAACGAGAATATTTAGTAGCCACACTGCGCAATCACTGCGGCACACAACGCCAATAAGTAAGGAAGAGCGACGAGATTCGACATGTGGAGTGTTGCAATGAAGCACGCTCTCAGAACACACGGACACAGCAGGCGCGGTCGAACCAAACCAAACATTTATTGAACTACTTTTTTATCGACCATATCGCCAGCCGAATAAAATACCTCACTAGGGACACGTTAAACAACATTATGCAATATTCCAACATACTCAATCAACATAACACAAAAAAATTGGCAGATCCCACGTAAAGTGGGAATCGATGATATGCGAAGCACGAATGGGAAAGGTTGATATGTCACTTTAAAATCAGCACAACGTTACGAGGTGGAAGTAAATGATGCCGTACATGACTTCCATGTCGTGAATATCATGTTTGGATGTGTCGTTTACCTTCGTCATCTATTCACGCCACGGGATATCAAATAGTATATGTAGAGCTAGCGAAACACCCGCGAGCACGCTATGAGCGTGGTATGTTGTCATGTTCTTACACGACACGCGAGCCAGGATTATCATGTTTGCACCAGTCATGTATTTCGTCATGCATTGACGTCACGTACCACCAAATTTAGTATACACCGTTTCACAGGAAGGAAAAAAAAACACCGCCATGATGGGCTGTGCGCGGAAGTACAAAGGGCAAGGGCGCAGCGTTGTCAGTGCATTTTCGAGGGGACGCGCCAATTTTCACAGCCCAAGGAGGGCTATGGCGGCGCCCAGGGAGGCGTTTATGAAAAGGTGAATACGTGGAGCTAGCAAAACGGCCGCGAGCGCATCATGAAGGGCCCGATATACTCCAATGTAGCGTTCACATGCACGCACACTGGGCACAGCGACGCTACGTTAGCAAAACGCGAGCACTCCATAGTCTCACGTCAAACGCGACCAGCGTCCATCGGCACGGCCCGACGGCAACCAGCGCGAAATGAGACATGCCGCATTTCGTGCCGATGCGTTGTCCAGACAAGACTGCGTCTCCATCTTTTCGTGACGGAGGGACGCCGGACGCGCTGGAACGCGCATGCGTCAAAGCACCGCATCACTCGTCTCCGAGTATTCCGTTGCGTCACGCGTGACGCAACGAAATGAACGCCGGCGAGCACGCGCACCGCGTCAAGTCGAAATGTGTAGGCGCGTTGACTGTGGCATGTAGTCATGTTCTCACATGACACGCATCTCATGATTATCATGTTTGCACCAGACACATACATTTATCCTCCATTTACGTCACGTAATGCCAAATTTGGCATATGTGAAGCTAGCGAAACGGCCGCGAACGCATCATCAGTGTGGCATGTAGTCATGTTGTTACATGAGACGCATGTCGTGATTATTATGTTTGGATGTGTCATTTATCTATTTCGTCTGTTCGCGTCACGTAATACCGCGTTTGGCACGTGTGAAGCTAGCGAAACAGCTGCGAGCGCATCATGAGCATGGCATGTATTCATGTTTACATGACATGCATCTCATGATTATCAAGTTGCACCAGTTACGGCTCCTCTGGCACGCTTTTTTGATGCAGATTTCTTTGTACCTGCCCATTATTCATTTCTAACACATGATTTCATAACACTTGAAGTATGACACCCCAATCTACTGAATTTGACCTCTATAAGAACCCTTGCAAGAGGTCATAAATATTGATAAAGGGCATGCCTTATTTTAATTTTTTCCTGTATTGACTCTGTCTTCGTTGTTTAGGCGTCTACAATATTTGTAATAACTGAGCCGATTTATTGGAAGTTAGCTGTGCTTAGAAAAATGTCCGATGAAAAAAAAAATGGCAGCATATCCACGGAGTGAATGATGGATAGTGGGGCGAAGCGTCCATCCGTCCATTCGTTCTTGTTTCCGTCCATCCATGCGTGCGTCTGTGTGGCCGCCCGTGCGTCCATCCGCCAGTCCACACGTTCATCTGTGCATCCGTCCCTGCTACCATCCATGCGTCCGCCCCTGCGTCCGTTCATGCATCTGTCTGTGTGTCCGTTTGTCCACCTATTCAACACTCCAAGCACCACCATCTCGCATCTTTTCATCATATATTCCTCATATAGAAGCACCGCCATCCAGCGGACATTCCAAGGACTGAACGAGAGGAGGCACATGCACACTTTCTTACGGCTGGCGCTTTGTGTGTACTTCCCACCTTTAACCACCTCGAGTTCATGGTATATAGATCACTTTATTCATGGCACTGCGGCCCAACGCTCGCTAAACCTTTCTAAAACCCCGGAAGTTACGCCCAGCAAGTATAACGTAGCAACCCTTTTTTGTCTTCTGTGCGTTGTCGAACAATAAAAAATTCGCAGCGTGCGCGTTAAGTAAAAGCCGAATTCTCCTGTCTCTCATTCCCCCTTAGCAGCCAGTGGCATGTACATTGAGCACTATCTTTTATTGTTCAACAACACACAGAAATCTCTCCCCGGCACCACCTTGGAGGTCAAAATGTAACTTGTTACACACTACTACTACGGCCACGAGGGACGAACGGGTGCCGGTATAAGGAGCTTCGCCCCAAAAACAAAATACCGTGTAAACACACGCTGAACTTGGAGGCCGTAAGAGGGGATAGGAAAGTAATCTGAAACCCCTACACCACGAATGTTTTTTTCCTGATTGAACTTTTCAGGGTATACTAAAATATACACGCATTTACAGAGACCACGAATTGCCAAAGTTATTCGCACACTCCTACCCCCCCCCTCCCCAAAAAATCCTGGGTAGCCCTGCGCCGAAAGTTAACAGTTGGCGAAGCTCAATATAGCGTGTCTCTACAAATGCGCACTGCAAATTTCACCTTTCCGACAGTATGAGGTCTCAAAACTAGTTCAAGTCTAACGTATATAGCCGGACGAGAAATGCACCGCTAAAAATACCGGCTGTTCTAAGGGGCATTGCATGGATATTGTTAATGGGATGGTGACGTGTGTGACTTGGATGTGTGTACTTGCATATCTATATATACGTGAGTGTGTGTGTGTTTGCCTGTACATGTACAAGTTAAGTTTCTTAAAACAAAATGCACACCTGCCTGTCTACACTTTTGACACATATTAAAAGAACTACACTTATAATGCAAAACATCGTCATAAATTTGCTGGCATGCAATGGCATTACGCCAATATAATTTTTGAAAAGCAGCACGATCGATTTAAGCTTTCGATACAAAATGAGAACTGGTTACGGTGAATTCACGCAGATTAACACATGGGCTATGTATACAACTGGGACGTTTTAATGTGTCTAAGATAACCCCTTTCACGTATAGCTCATGACTCGAAGGTACACGCGTTCCTTGAGCTCGGCGCCCTGGCTTGGCCTCCTGGTATTTCAAACACTTAGAGCTTGTGTAAAAGAAGTAAAGTAAGCGCAAAGCACACGGTTAAAACAAGATAAGCCTTTCAGAAAGCATAACCATTATATTTCGCAGAACTGGCTTGATAAAACTGAGTTGTCACGGGTATAAATGTTGTAGAGACTGCCGACAAAACGAGCGTATGATTTATTCGCTGTTTTGATACTTCTGCTCTCTTCGTAGTTCGCCAGTAGTCGCTCACCATGCAGTGCAGCTCAAAGTGCTGCTTGAGTGAGAAGCTAGGCAGATCCATGCAAATTTTGATTGTACAAGTTTTTGTGTGTGTGTGTGGGGGGGGGGGGTCGACAGGCTCCTGGAAACAGTGAATGTCCGACGCCATTTCGGCGTGCCTGCATATTCACGCGTGCACCATGGTGCGTAGCAGTTGTGCATACACTGATAACACCTCAGAAACGCATTACACGCGCTAAAAACGAGCAATTACCCGCTTTCACAGGCTACGGCACGCGCACACCCAATGCAGACGCTCCTGAGATATTCAGTACCATGTGACTACAGCGCCGCCGCTACTGTCCCCCCGCCCAACGTTACTAGATTCAGCCGAGATGCGGCGCGGCCGCCTCATTCATTCCACTGCCCCTTTCTAGTACACAGTACCGCGAGGGACCCCGAGGGAGACGACCATCTACGTCATAAAGCTTCCCAAAATTAACTAGAGGGCACTTTGGCGCTGCGATCGTTCAGCGACCATGGGAATGATGGGTAGTAGTCGTAGTAGAGTGTAGTACACACATTTGCCTAGTCTTCGTACTTGCGGGCGGCGAATCGTACTTGCGGCTTCGTTTATTACTGCATACGGTTTTGTTTTGACAGAAAGAACAAACATTTTTGAACTTAAAGACTTTATTCAAGATAGTAAGCCTAAAATATTAAAGTTGTGAAGCGCAAACGGTGAACATTTGCTTATTTATGTTTTTGTGAAAAAAACAGCTCCAAGCCACACGAACACACACGGAGCCAGAAGCAGGGCAGAAGTATGAAAATTAGACAAATGTGTGTACCCATCATTCCCATGCTCGCTGAAGCGCCGTGTGTTGCAACTCCCATAGACACTAGCGCCAGAGTTCCCTCTAGTAAGAACTATGGAAAACTCTATGACGTGCTCTATGATCTACGCCAACCGCCACACGCAAAAAAAAAAAAAAAAAAAAGGCCGCTCAGGTCTCATGTGCCGCCAGACGTCACGCCTGGCGCTACCTTGCTAACCACGACGATCTAAAACGAAATCGCCGCTCGAGTTCACGTTGCCGTTCTAATTCACAACCCGTGCCGGTTTTGCAAATAAATAAACGAGCTTACCCGGCCAACAATGATCACTCGTTTGTTAAGCTTGTTGCGTAGACGAGGCAATTCTTGATGTCTGAGAAAGCTTCGCATGACAAATACTCACGCCGCACTTCACTTTTGCTTCGTTTAAGCCAAGGGGGTCAAATCCGCCGCATAGACACACCTTTGCCTCGTAGCGCAACTTTTCAGGTTCTGTCAGCCCACGCGCGTAAGCGCTTAACCACATTGTAATGAAAACAAGTCTTCTAAACAGCTTACTGCGCCATTTTCTTGAGAAAAATGTCAAAACAACACGCAAAGTCAGGCTTTTCTGTTGTAGTCCTACGATAGCGTCTGCTCCCGACACCACGTGTATGGTGTCGCCACCATACCCACCACGGGTATGGCTACTGCCGCGCCGACCGTTAGCGCCCCTAGCGGATGCCTCTTTTTATTGAAATGTTTGGTTTCGGTTATGAAACGTGCTGCTTAAAACCAGCTTAGCCGAAGCACGGACAAATGGTCAAGAATATGACTTTTGTCCTACGGCGTCGACTTGCTGCCACGTGTTTGCTAGGAACGAAACCTCGCCAGAGCGTGGCAGCTAAAACTCGTGACGCACTAGGTACTAGGTGGTTGATTTGTTTACATTGAAACTTTTAGGTGTCAATGTCGTGAGACAGGGTGGCGCGTTTCACGTACAGTTGCGTGACACGCACTTTGATAATAATTTTGAGGATCTTCCGTTGGCAATCGTGTAGATGTTGCACCACAAGTTATGGCGCCTTAAAAATTCTGTATCTGAACTGCTTTAATGATAGGCCAGTGAAACGACAAGAGTGATGTACAGGAGACAACAACATTGCGAGTGTGCTGCAAACAGTTTTATAGAATAGCTTACATGTGTGCAAATAAAAATATAGGAGCCCATGCAGTTTTGCCGGGCTTCCGTGCGCGTATCAGCTGATGGCATGGCACATGACTACACGTGTTCTATGTGGTTCACTATTTTCGACGCTACGTTTGCGCTGGCTGAACTCTAGTCGCGCATAAGCGTTCTGTGGAGCCAATCTCTTACGGGAAAGCTTGCTTTCCGGCCTCGCGAAATCGCATCTTTGCCCAAACATCTGTGGAGGAACGCCGCCGTGGTAAATGGTAGGCTGCGGCGCAGCCCGCGCAGCAGCTGCCGCGACTGCCATTTCATTTCTGCACGAAGTAGTTCCCAATAAATTATGTTTCATTCAATTGTCGAAAGCTCGGGTGAGTCGTTGAAGTAGACCCTAGTAAAATTATGTTTTTATATGGTGTGATGAGTACACGTCAAGCGCGGTTTATTTCTGAACTTATCTGACAAAATTGATCACTGCGCCCAGCTGCGCATTGATACACTTAGCCTAGCTAGAAGCAGGGCGGAACCAGGCGGAACTGCGTCTACTACGATCCTTGGTTTGGTAGGCCTAGCAGCGACTGATCGTTCGTCGTGCGGACGACGAAAAGGCACGCTGCTGTTCGCAAGTGCTTTACATGAATCCCTTGACGTACGTAAGAATGTACTCCTCATCACTACTGTGAATCTTGGGTTGCTGTGATACCGCGGGAAAGGCTGATCATTAATCGATTGCTCGGAGGACTACAATTAGTCTAATTGAACGGAATAGTAGCTTTCCTTTGTATTTGAATAGAGAGAGATTTCTTTTGTGATCGCAATTTTTGCCGCAATGCATTTGCCCGCAGCAATGTCAAGAATATCACCAAGCTCAATGAAACCGAATTAAAACTCGGAGTTACCGAAAAGACATCCTGGCACAAGAAGTACAAAGACAGTGCTTGGATTTTCATCGGTGGCTTGGACTATCAGCTAACAGAAGGGGACGTGATCTGCGTATTTTCTCAGTAAGTTATTTGCGTGTGTTCTCGCCTTATCCGCCTAATCAGCAACACAGCCAGTACTGAGGCTAGGCGGTTTTACGATGCAGGTGGCAACATCTCGTGCGTGTAGACGGAGAGTCCGATTCCCGCCACCGTTGCTGCAAGTTGACGCGTGTGAAATGCCGAAATTTCGGTGTAATTGGGTACACGTAAACACAAAGTGATCGGAAATAACTCGAGTCCGCGCGGTGGCTTGCCTCGCGATGTGATTTTGCCACGTAAAGCCCCTAAATTGAATGCCTCTTTATTACTCGGTGCCTTATATCGACAGTGGTTGCGCAAGAAACAAAAAAAAAAAAGCAACCGCGTTTTTTTTACTAGAAGCAGACAGGTGTGCTGATTTTTGTGGGGTTTGGTGGATAAGATTACAGCGTAGTACTTAACACTTCAGGGGTGTTAAATTCATAATCTCATACCCGTCTAGGGAATTCGGTGGCTTTAAAACAAAGTAGAATGAAGCATATGATGGAGCGAGCTTGAATCTGGCGACAACGTCGCATTTCGTGGCGTGAGATCTCGCATGTTAAAAGATTAAGGCGACAGCTTGCCCGCCTTTTTTCAGCCAGCTGATCGGCGCGCACTGAGAGCGATGTTATGGCTATATCTTCAACTCTGAATGCGGCCCTTGGGCGCCCAAAATAACTGGTAGCCATATGATATGGTGACCTTTATTTCACTGCTCGCTACGCACGTTTGTAACGCTAAACCTCTCATTCTTTATTTCGCTTATACGTCGCTGTATTCAATTCCGTGCTTAAAGCAGCCGTGGTAAATCCCTTCATGCAGGTACGGCGAGGTAGTAAACATCAATTTGATCCGTGACAAAAAGACAGGAAAGTCAAAGGGCTACTGCTTTCTCTGTTACGAAGATCAGCGTAGCACTGTTTTATCAGTGGACAACCTGAACGGCATTTCGGTAAGTTGTCTGCCTCTGTTGTCTTGATTGGAGCATTACTGTGGCTAACCTTCTTGCTTTTGTTTAGCCTTTGTGAGAGTAAAAAAAAAATACTCCGAAAGAGTGGGTGTAGTGATGTGCTTAGGTAATTTTTCGATGTACCCAGTACAGTTCTCCTTAGGGTGCCCCATGACACCGAGGTGCGTCTATTTATCACAGCCATGTGTTCTCATCGCTTCCTTCCGTGCTCACTTCTGTTTTTCTCCTACTGCCGTTCCAGCTTTCACTGCTACTGCATCAGTACAAGAACAAGTATTCTCAAAATTAGTATTATTATTATTTCTCACCGTTAGGTATGTTGTGGTAAGGCTTTACAAACCCCCTGCTTTCTTGTGCATAGTTTGAGTAAAATAAAAGACCTGCCGCATGTGCTTGTGTAATTGACTTGGCAGAATGAAGAAAAGGCATTGCAACAAGAAATAGTGGCAGTTTTGGCAGCACCTACGTTTTTCACATTCAATTCCTTCTTTATTTAGTTCATGGTTTAATTAGCTTCTTACTTAAGTTTGGTTCTTACTTTAAATGATCCTTAGGATGGTTTTTAGAACTTTGTGCATTTATGGTACAACATTATCAAGTCTTAACATTAGCATCATAACTTAAACAAAGCGCTTGGCGTAATAGAAAGTTCGAACAATTCTTCCTACCACTGCTTCAACTTCTTTGCTGAGCGGCCGTCTTCTCTGGAGGTCTACCGTCAGGTCTTAACTTCCCTCGGCTGTCCACCAGCGCCTGGTTGATTTTATCCCACAAAGCACGATGAAAATAATGACTTTAGGCTATGCGTACTTGCCGTAAAGGGATACTGAACAAAGTTTTTGCCGCCAATATTTTCAGCTAAATTAAAAGATTGGGCTCTGAAATCGATAGACAGCCTCAATTTCAGACAGAAACTACGCGAAAAAATCAATTTAATGGTTTTTTCACGGACTGCCGCGTCTAGCAGCTGCGCCGTAGACCGTAGACTAGAGTGTTTGGGGATGCACACGCTCTAAACAGGCAAGTCAACAATGCCAGCAGTTGCCAATGTCTCTCGACTCGCTAAACTTCCACTTCAGTTCCCAAAACTGGTATGAACAACGACGGCAGTGAACTATGCTTCTGGCTCGGGCAAAGCACCAGCACTTTTGTGGAAGGGAAAGAGTGGGATGAAGGGAGAGGTGGAGAAATGGAAGAGGAGGAAAGAACACGTGCATCCTGCATGCACCTCGGTGAGTTTGAAGCTCGCGCTCAGGAGCAGCCGCGGCGCGCTGACAATGCATCAAAAAATACAACCAACTGTTCAGAATACGAGAAATTAACTTTGTTTATCAGAACAATGGAATATTCTGAATCAAATTTTGAAGCTTCGTCAGTTTTTTTCATTTTTTGTTCAGTATCTCTTTAAGAAGCTCGTGGACAAACGAAAATTCTCCCATCGATAACCAGTAAGCATAAGAAGGGGAATTGTGGTGGTAGCCTTGCAGCCCATAGTGACTGCCTGAAATGAGGATAGCTGAAACTTCGGTTTGGCGGCACACTGAAAAAGATGAAAATTTTACATGGAGCACTGAAATTGGCCTGTCAATGGACCAAAAGGCCTACACTGGCTTTTATTTAGGTATGAAAATATTGTCCAATACATTTTAGGATACCTTTAAATTAAGTCAAATTTCTTGCCTTGTGGTAAAACAGCAGTGCTTATAACATCGTCATTGCAGAGATATTGAATACAGGATAGTTGCTCCTGTATGCACTAGCCTAGTTAACATTTATTGCCTTAACAGTAGAAGTTGGTGTGGTGTGCCAACGGAAGAAAAGAATCATAAATCGGCGAACTGGTGACAAGCTGTGGAGGTATGACCCTTACTTCCCTTCCCCTTTGGTCTGGCTTGCCTCTTCTTGATCTGTCCTGCACAAGCAACCTCTCCTTGTTTGTCCTGCAAATGCTGTGTGTGCTGAACAGGTGAGCTGCGTCCTGAGCGCTTCTAGTCATTTTGTTGTGGTGGGGCTCTGCAGAGCAGCCAGGTGTTGTCTGCAGGACCTGTGTTGGGTGCATCTGGGGAAGTGCTGGAGGGGACAGGTCTTTGATGTCGCCACTTTTGGCACTGCCCCTTTCCAGAGTCGCAAAAGAGCGACATGCACAGGGGTTCATTGAGCCGGCCTGCCGCCGCTCGCCGTCTTCTGTGGCGCTCTTTAAAGAGGGCGCCCCCTCTCTACGCGTCGGACGGCCGGGTGGCTGCGCTTGCTTCGCTGCCACCAGAGCCGGGAGGCCGCACGGGATGCGTCCGGAGCAGCAGCCGCTGGCTGCACTGTGGGCCGCAGAGGCTCCGCCCCGATGTGTGTGGGGGCATGCCCGTTTTTTGGGTGGGCCCGTCCCGTCTGCAGCGAGGGCTGTGGAGCCAGGACGCCTCGTTCGGCAGCACTGGATGCAAGCTCGTCCGGAGCAGTGCTGTTGCTCTGCTGCGGCTCCTCCCTCCCCCCCGCGCACTTGAGGGCGGGGCCCCGGCCGCCCTCACCCCTCCTATGGCAGGAGGACAACTAGGTGCTGTGCTGCCACCGCATGGCTGAAGCAGTCGGCGCCAGCACGACGGTGCGAGCCCTCCTCCTCCGCAGCTAGCGTGTCTCTTTCAAGATCGTGGGGCCTGCTGCGTCATCCCAGTGGGGCATGTCGGAAGAGGGGATTGGCATCGGTGACCGGGCTTCTTCCCCATGTGTGACACATTGGCATCGGGAGGCTGTAGATGACACAATGCTGAAATGTCTGAAGTGCATTTCAGTATTGATTGATCCAAGAGGCACGGGGCCTTGTACGATTACTTTGCGGTAAGCGAGGACCTACACGTCTGGTTCAAAGGCAGTCGTACTCGATGCCAGTGTGTCGCTAAGTGCAATGCTGTTGCCTCTGTGCAAGACGTTTTCAGATATGTGTGTTGCTCCATTTGTTTTTGAAGACTGTAAATTGAATGATATTCACGGTATGCTGTGCATTCCTTCGAAAGAATTTGTGGGCTGTGTTATATATTTTGGAAGGCTCGTTACTTTTGTTCAGTCAAATGGTGCATCAAGGCAACACTGGCCAACATGTCTGTTCCAGTCAGATGGGTTGCCCCAATATAAACTACCAGTACTTTTCTTATAAACTACCAGTACATAAAAAATGGTTAGCAGGAATCTTCCTATAAGCACTGAGACACTTTATATTCTTTATTTTTCCTCAAGAGAAAAGGAGTGACACATCTATTGCTGTAACTTTCTTTTTGAGTTGTGCACATAAAGTAAACTAACTGTTTCTGCATGCTGACATCTTGAAACTCAAGATCCTCCAAGTCTTATGTGCATCAAGTCTTGCATTTGAGTCTTAGTTTCTGCCCGTTTTCACTATGCCTAGCCTAAAAAGATGGTGAAAGTGTGTTTTGCTTTAGAGTAGGGACGGAAATTTGAGCAAGGAAGGGGGATGCTCTGACTTGTGCCTGGCATCCTCCCTCCTGGTTTCTAGCTGTGCAAGCGCACCATTCGTGTGGACCACGTGGAGAACTACAAGCCACCCAAGGACTCGGAGGACCTTGATGCTGTAATGGCAAAGCTGCATCGCGAAGGCTGCGCTCCCGAGACAGTAGCACGAGATGAGCACAAGTCCGAGGATGACTCCGAGGAGGAGATGGTGACTGAGGATGGTCCACAGAAGGCGCCACCTCCTGCGGATAGCCGCGGGGATGATCCCGAGTATGCCAAGCGTCTAAAGAAGGGTGAGCAACCCTTTGTAGAGAGGTCCACATTAGCGGTTTGTGGTTACTGCTGTTAGGCAGAGGCATCCACATACTCATCATATAACGGGATATTAGGAAAAACATTGGGGTGCATCAAAAAAGTGATTTGGCAGTGACCATAGCTGAAAAGAAAAACGTACTGTTTGCTTATGATATCAGTAGTCGAAAATGGAACAGTGAACTTTAAACATGGCGAAGCAATGGTCACTCGCGTGCACAGAAGCTTGGTAGTCATGGGTGGCTGTCTACATAAAAATAGTAACAAACGTGTGTGACATTGTAGAGCTGTGAAAACAGTATAGACATTATTGTGAGAGGGCTTTTTTTACAAAATGTCACATAATTTGATTGGTTATGCTACAAACCAGCTGCTAAGTTTCTTGTAAAGCAGAGCACGGCTTATTGTGATTGGTTTTAAAGGGTCTTTCAAACTAAGAAAATGTTTGTCTAGACAATTGTATGTTGCCGATTGGTTCAAGAATGAAACTGTAAAACTGCACTATATTTGTGCTGTGGTACTGTCACTTTAGGTATAAGTGAGAAAGCACGCGCTGACTAATCCTAGGCATTCATGTGAAATTCTAAGGCAAGGCAGCATCTTCGTGTCACTAGCAACAATTCCGAAGTTGCATTTGGCGGTATTGTATTGAGCGTTTTTCGATCAGTAGTGCAAACCATAAATTCTAAACCGCCCCGCCGCGGTGGTCTAGTGGCTAAGGTACTCAGCTGCTGACCTGCAGGTCGCGGGATCAAATATGGTTGCGGCGGCTGCGTTTCCGATGGAGGCAGAAACGTTGTAGGCCTGTGTGCTCAGATTTGGGTGCACGTTAAAGAACCCCAGGTGGCTGAAATTTCCGGAGTCGTCCACTACGGCGTGTCTCATAATCATATGGTGGTTTTGGGACGTTAAACCCCACATATCTCTATCTATCATCATAAATTCTAAACCATCAAAGTGAAAACCGAGCTACTAAGGGTTCTTTTTTCTTAACTGTTCACTTTTTCTCAGATTTGTCGGAGTCAGCCTGTTGTATAGCAGCTGTGTGAACAATGAAATAGTCCTAAACTTCAGTCGAGGAGGTCGACATCTTGTAAACTACAGGTGGGCAGCATGGGTGGACGAAAGTGTGCATTTTAAGAGCAAACTTGGAGCATGGGACCACACAACAGGCGAAGTAAGAAGCACGCAACACAAGCACTCACTAACAACAGTTCGCTAAGCAAATAGTATGAATTACCAACTATTGGAGGGAAACAGCACGAAAGACGAGAGATTAGGCAGAGGAGGGTACATGCAACAGCACTGACTTACAACAAAAGCGTATTCGTTAAGCCATGCATTGTATACCTGCCCTGTTAAAACTAAAAGAAACAAATGACAAGACGAGGAAAAATCAAATATCAGCATCATCACAAAAAAAAAAGGACTCACCGCACATGCATTCATTTTGATAAAAAACAACCTCCTTTTCTCACAGAGCAACTGAAGGCCTGCTCACGCATATGCGACACATATGGTCACTACAATATGGGAACGACTTTTTTCTAGTTTTATCTGGAGACTGCTTTGTCTTCCATTTTCAACACCTATTGCAATAGTAGAGCAGAGAACGTGGATTTATGTGTTTGTTCCAGTAGTTGGGCATAATGACTTGTCTCGTTTCTGAATATTAAGAGTTGATGTGTTTTGGTCTTAATGGTAGGTTATGTTCTGGTGAAAGCAATAGCTCTGAGTGCTTATATTGGCAGTCAACTTGTAAAGGTGACCGGTCCTCAGGAGTCTGCAGTGTTAGCTCGGACAGGTACAGAACCTACTGGCTCAATCTGGTCTCCATCCTTTATGGGAGCTTTTATTTCTGGGGACGCTCGACTTTTATGCCAAAAAAATAAAGCTGGTTAAAATGGCTGATGTCTGTGTGAAGTAATGGTTACCTTGAATTTTTAAAACGTTCAGTCTCGCATCAATTTGCACGGGCCTTTCCTGTACGTAACTAACCCATGTATGCGGGCACTGCAGATTGGAAATTCCAAAGCTTTTGCCGCAGGCGACCAATATTAGACATCCACTTTTTGTTTCTTTGCCTTTTGCAACCATGCATTGGTAAACTGGCTAACAAGTTATATGGTCTATGTTTGCTGAACGTTTCATGTAACAAGCATGTTATTACTTACATGAAACAGGCTGTACCTGACGCACTTACCTGTACACTTGCAGAGAAAAAGAAACTGAAAAAAGAGCGCAAGAAAAAGAAGCGTCTCAAGAGGGAAAAGCGTAAACTGAAGCGCATGGCTGCCAAGACTGGGAGCAACAGCAGCAGCCACAACCAGGCGGGATCTGGAGGAGGGGGAGGCCAGTCGTCAGAGTCTGCAAGCTCTGGAGACTCCGGCAGTGCATCTGAAAACACCCCAGTGCGACCTCAGTCACCCCCATCACCACAAAAAGGTGCCGGAGAGGGTCCCCCACCAGCCAATGGTTTGCCTCGCCAACCCATCACAGGAATCCAGAGCCGGTTGGTTAAGCTGGCCATGGCTGACTACCCACTGAGTCCTGTGCGACCACGCTCACCAAGCCCTTCAGACCGGAAGCGGCGCACACCCCCAGCCGGCTATCGTTCACCATCCTTTCAAAGGTGAGCGTGTTCAACAGTGGGAGCATTGATAAATGTTTTGCATCTAGGTGTGCCTTTCATTGGGTGTTACAAATTTCGCATGCTACCAGAATATTCATTCCTCTGTTGGGCGTCAGGCCAACATAGCAAATGAACATGTCAAGTTGCCAACCATTCAGCCCTCGTGTACATTTGTAAAGACTGCACTCTGTGGTAAAGTGGTGCCCATTCTTCAACACTGTGAAATGGCTAGTATCATCAATATTTCTGGTAAGCAAAGTATCTGGCATTGTGACCAGTAATAAAAAGCATATAGCTGTGTTCTCTGTAGGCCCCTTGTGAATTTGCTATCAGTTTCTGTGTTCCGTTCTTTGTGGGTGCAGTCTAGTGGTTCTGCCATTTTTAAAGCAAAGCAGTGCCGAAGAAAAGCAAAAATCGCTGTACAGTAATGTTGAGTACAGCTGACAGAGTTGCTTACTGCACATTTTATGGTGGTATGGCCATTATTTATCATAGGAGGCTGTAGAAGGGTAATAAATATAGTAATAATGACAGAGGAGAGTGCTTGCCTCTAGTGCATTGCTGATGCTTCCCTAAGGCAACGTGGCGACCTACAGGTTTTACAATGGTAAAGGAGTTAATATTAATGCACACTTGATATTGCAATGATTTGCCTGGGGGGGGGGGGGGGTGTCAAGGGCCAGCTTGCCCTCGCTGCAGCCTTATTGTAATACACACAGAGGAATGTCTGTAGTGGCATAGTACGAGTATAGCTAAGCTCAGTAGGTGTACACTGTATAACATGGTTTGTGGCACTTAAGGAAAAGATGCTTTGATATGTGCTGTGCTAAATGCAGTTGCAGTAATTTGGTTGACTTCCTCAAGAGTTTTCCTAGCCCATGACATGTTTTTTTTTCATGTTGGTGGCCGTATGGTGAAACATGTTTTGCTAATACCAACACGAGTGATAAGTGCTGTGGCTGCTTATCATTGTCGTGGACAATTGAGTGGGAAGCGCATCGTTTATATGCGGAACATTAAGGAACGCTGTACTTGTGGTACGCTTCGACGCGCCAGCGGCATTGTCACATGTTTTTTTTTTTTCTCCCTGAGCATCTGCAATATGCACAAAAACACTTTAACTAATATAAAGTTAGAAGCTGTCTAATCAAAAATTTGCGAGGCGATCTACTTTTTTTTCTATGCAACTTTAAGCTAGCTTTGTTGCTACAAAGTTTAGTCAATTAATCATGCCTAATTAAGCAATTACACAGAAAGGAAGAAATAGTGTGGCTTACTCCAGATGATACAAGCACATGAATTCGGTCACATCATCATAGTGTCGACATGTTTTTGGCCCTGTCTAAGGATAGTTGTGGCACCCTGTATATAGTTATAAAAATATTTCTGCTCAGAAATCATCACGGGATGCCACTACTTTCATGTGACTGCACTGCTTGTGTGGCAAATTAACTAATTGCTTGCAGTCACTGTACCACAGCATTCTACTCTTTATAGCCTCATGTCTATCATAACTATATTACCACTCCGTATACAGCGAAAAGCTGTTTATTAGCTATGTTTAACCGGTATTGATACATATACGCATTCTCTTCTTATTATTCCAGGAGATCACCATCGCCCCGGCAGGCTCGTCCGCGAAGCCCGCGCAGAACCCCGAGCTCGCCGCGTAGGCGATCCCGTAGTCCACGTCGTCGTTCTCCCAGTCCCAGGCGTCATTCACCCAATCTTAGACGTCGTCGTTCACCAAGTCCCAGGCGTCACTCACCCAATCTGAGACGTCGTTCTCCCAGTCCCAGGCGCCGTTCTCCAAGTCCCAGGCGCCGTTCTCCAAGTCCCAGGCGCCGTTCCCCAAGTCCCAGGCGCCGTTCCCCAAGTCCCAGGCGCCGTTCCCCAAGTCCCAGGCGCCGTTCCCCAAGTCCCAGGCGCCGTTCCCCAAGTCCCAGGCGCCGTTCTCCAAGTCCCAGGCGCCGTTCCCCAAGTCCCAGACGTCGTTCCCCAAGTCCCAGACGTCGTTCCCCAACTCCCAGGCGGGGCTCCCCCAGCCCTAAGAATTCACCAAGTCCGAGGCGTCATTCACCTAGCCCCCGGCGTCATTCACCTAGCCCGCGGCGTCACTCACCCAGCCCGCGGCGTCGATCACCGAGTCCTAAAAGGCACTCACCCAGTCCGCGGAGGCTGTCGCCCTCAAGGCAGTCAGCCAGTCCAGTGCAGCGATCGGCAAGCCCTCATCAGCGGTCTGTGTCTCCACCACCCCCTCGCCGTGCTTCCCGTAGTCCAAGCATTCAGCGCTCTGTTAGTCCACGACCACGGTCTCCGAGTCCACCACACAGTTCATCTAGCTCTCATCACCCCTCACCAAGCCCTCCACTTCGCCGATCCCCAAGCCCACGACGAAGGTCACCCAGCCCTCCTCTTCGGCGATCCCTGAGTCCACGGAGGTCTCCTAGCCCACGACGTCGTAGCCCGAGTCCGCGACGTCGTAGCCCGAGTCCGCGACGTCGTAGCCCGAGTCCGCGACGACGTAGCCCGAGTCCGCGACGACGTAGCCCGAGTCCGCGCCGTCGAAGCCCGAGTCCGCGCCGTCGGAGCCCGAGCCCGCGTCGCCGAAGCCCGAGTCCACGCCGTAGAAGCCCCAGCCCTCGGCGGCGTAGCCCCAGTCCGCGCCGTCGCAGTCCCAGCCCAGTGCGGCGCCGCTCTCCCAGCCCTCTGCGACGCCGGTCTCGCAGTCCCCGAAGAAAATCCCGCAGCCCGCGACGTCGGTCTCGTAGTCCAAGGCGACGTGGCAGCCGTGGTCGTCGCTCGCGGAGCGTGAAGCGCCGCTTGTCACGCAGCCCAGCTCGCAAGAGGAGTCGCTCTCGTCGTCGCTCGCGGTCGCCTCGTCGTCGCAGCCCCCGGCACTCTCGAAGCAGGAGTCGTTCGCGGCGTGCCTCGCCACGAGGCAGAAGGTCGGTGAGTAGGCACCGTGGTCGCCGCTCGCGCAGCCGCGATCGGCACCGTCGCTAACCTCCACAACATCTCCATCGTGTGTCACCAACTGTTCTCGTCATGTGTTCCTCGTAATAAAGTGCGCTGCCGTGAAATGCGGCTCATTGTCATAGCCATCGCTTTTTCATTGCTGCCAACTAGTTCGTTCCAGGCTACGGCGAGCACTTTACGTGGCAAGGAATGTTCATTTCCATTGAAATAATGCATGTGTGTCTTCCAGACATGGGAATGGACCAAAAAGGGACGGCATAACTGGCTGCCACGAATGTGCACGGTAAAGCCCGCATGGGTCCAACCGAAGTCCACTCTGCCATAGTCATCAGCGAAGAATGACAAGAACACTGAAACACTTCATGCCTTTTTAGGACTTCATTGCCTTTATTTCATCTAACGCTGCATTAGCTGCATACCTTCAAAACACGTGGATGATTATGTAGACAGTGACCGCGGTTTCGTGCGCTGCAGTTGTGGCAAATGGTAGTTACGTTTGCAATCCGTGTGCACGGTCCACACACGTGCCTTCATAACTACATCATTGCTATCTACGCTTCGGTGGTTGTGGCAAGCATCATTGTTTTGACTCTGTGTACAGCAGATGCATGTGTATTTTCAAAGTTTCATCATTTCCATACACGGTCGCGTCTGTATCGATCGCAGTTTGATACAGAGCAGTTGCTGGAAACAAAAACCACAGTTTGCACGCTGCGCAAACGACACGCTTATGAAGCTTGCAGGGCCAGTAGACCATAGCTGTCATTCGATAGTTTCGGTACCAAGGTTCATATCGCCTGTCGCGATAAAGTGTTTTCGGAACATCTGTATGTTGGCCCACTGGGCGCAAGAGCGTTCGGCCAAAATTCGTATCATACGCCGAGATTCTACTGCATTTGTATACATTGTGTTGAAGGGTCCAGGGTACCTATACTATTATCCGGTGTTTTACGTTCCAAAACCCAATAGGATTATGAGAGATGGTATAGCAAAGGGCTCCAAAAATTTCAACTGGTCCTCTACTATTTCGTCTCAACTAAAATGCGACATCTGTGGCCGGAATCGAACCCGCGACTTCGTATCGGCAGCCGAGCACCATAGCCACTGTTCCACCGGGGCGAACGCAGGGTACTTACTTCATGTGGTAAAGGGTACAGATTATCGGAAGAAACTTGACTCTCAACACAATGTATGAAGTTTGAGTGCATAAGTGACCAGCAAAATATGATGTTCGAGATCAAACTTTTTCACAATGCTCGTTGTCAATACGTACTTTCTTAAAACCTAGGTGCTGCGAGACGCTAAAAATATAAATATAAATTGTTGCATGAACACCAAAAATATTTCACCAAAAATAGGCGAGTCAGTAGAAATGCAAGGCGAGTAACGAATCCTTCATTTTTCCTTCATTTACCTTTTTTGCATTAGAAGTATCACAAACGCTATGGCTCCCAGCCAAGTTTTATGGGAACTGGTGCAATGCAGTTTTGAAGGGCCCATATAATTGCTTCTGTCTGTGCACACCTTTTACTACGAAATAGGGACTTTTGTTTTTTACAGTGCGTGTGTTCTTACTAAATTCACTTAGTATGCACCCAAGAAGCTGCCATGAATCGAGTAGAATCGGAAGCGGTCTGCAATGTGGTACTATCGAGTCCACAGTGTGCCAGGGAAAGTTCTAAGATTGGCTCTTGAAGACCTCGCGTGTAATCCACCATTTACATTATTTCTACAGGGTCGGTAGCATTTTGGTGGAGGCCAGGACAATCTATATTCCCCAAATAAAAGCCTCCAAGATAAAGATTTGCTTTGCAGCTCTTTCTGATAAGGGCACATGTGCAATGGCGTCGTGAAAAATGTCAGATTACGCTGTAGCTTGCAGTAGTGCTATGCTGAACTACACACAAGGAAATTTTAAGGTTCACACACTAGACCTCGAAAATGCTACTTCTCAGTCATGCATTACGGTAACTTGAAATAAGTATACTAGCCCTCCTTGGCATCCGCCAAAAGTTCTTAGTTGAGGGTACAAGAAAGAGTCAAGTCAATGCAGCCAGTTTTGTCCCAAGAAGGCCGACACAATACAACTGTAGACTCAGTGAAACGGAACTGCATCCGATAAGCCCAACTGGTCACACTGAGAAAACTTTCCTGTAGAATAAGGCTGAAGCTTATGGGGTTTATGGTCCCAAAGCCGTGATATGATTATGAGAGACGCCCTAGTGGAGGGCTCCGGAAATTTCAATCACCCGGAGTTCTTTAACGTGCTCCTAAACCGAAGTGCATGGGCCAGAAGCATTATCACCTCCACCAGAAATGCAGCCAGGATTCAATCACAGGACTTGCGGGTGAGCAGTGGAGCATCATAACCACAAGACCACTGTGGCGGGTATGCGCAATAGCTAAGCCACGTCCACGTCACACACAACATCCGCTCTGCAGTGCATATAGCCTCGCTGCACCCTATCGTACGCCAGACACTCCTGGGCAGTCCTCAGCAGCGGCGTAGCCAGGGGGTAGCACATCAGGCCCCCTCGAACTCTTTTAGCCATGGCACACAAAGTGAACGATGACCATTTCAAAAAGTGCCACCGAAAGGAATTTCTGCCTACGCCCGTGGTCCGGAGAAAGTGCGCTTTCCCTGGAAGTTATGCATCTCAAAGCTCGACGAGAATGGCAATGACGGGCCAAACCAACCTACTGGCCAGTGAAGCAGCGGCGAAGAGGCGGCGACAAGCCTATCCTTACCTCGCTCAACTAAAAACGCCTGGCAGGCGGTGAGAATGCGGTTGCTTTGCAAAAACCGCAACATGATGGAAGCTAATACGAGCACAGACGAGCTCATGCTTCGCTGTGCTCTGCTTTGCGTGACCTTGTGCAAGCCTGCCCCAATTTTTTTCATTCTAAATAATTTAATATGACCATGTTAAATGTGGTTAAGATTAAAATTCCATGTACTACAGCGCAGCGGGAGAAGCGTGCACTGCACACAAGCAAGGAAGATGCTTCTGAAAGCATACATTTCCTTACTTCGCTAGCACATGTTCGACAATGCTGGGCACTGTGAGCGACCTCTGGGACACCACATGCTGGTGTCATTTGATGGCCGACACTCTTCAGATCGGCTGTTACGAAAAGCTAGAACGTTTGCGTCTCGCAACAACAATTTTTTGGGGTCTTTCATCCGTCCCATTTACTCCAACGATTCCGTGCTGCATTGAGATTTCACACGCAGTTACCTCTGTCGGCAATACGACATACACAGACATAATACGAACCGAGCACTTCATCTCGTCACCACGACTTGCAAGTGCAAGTCTTGCGCAAGCATATGGGATCAGTATTCATGCACTCCTGTATATATCTTAAGTTTACCAGTACCAAAGTCGTGGGCATTTACATGATAAACCAACGTATGCGGTAGCATTGATATAGGAGAACTGTGCACATTTCAGAAAAGGTGCTTTTCTTGCAAGGTATCCCGAAACGGTTGGGTGATAGGCCTGCAACAGTAACACGCAGCCGTGGCATGAAGTAAAACATTTTTTTTTTATTGTACATGCGTTTCATGCTTTCATATTCACAGAAAATGAAGATTAATTTTCAGTCATCGCAAGTACATTGCACTTCAATATCTATCGTCTGGTATCGCGTACGACAACATGGCTGCTTTGACCGCAAGCATGCACCATCAACTGAGGAGCACTTTTTGACTGGCTTCTCATTTAGCTCGGCAGCGCGCACAGATGCCCATATTCATAATGAAGTATTTCCAGCACTTCCAGAGCACGCGACCACACAATAACGCAACAGAGAGAGAATACTATTTGTTCTTGTGAACGCTATCACAACGTCACTGGTGTTTCCTAGCAAACACTTGAGAAACTACTCATTTCAGATGAGGTCGTTGAAAAGATCGGCCATGCTGTCACGGAGATATAATGCAAGCGGCCCCATACACCGTGGCTTGCCGCCCAGTCCCGTGACAACACTAACCGGGATTAATTAAGCTCAAGGGCGGTCAAGGCACAGCGCGGGACCTAAGTGCATTGCACGATTCCACGGCGTTTATAGCAAAAAGTAATACGAGTTGCCTTCTTCGCTCACGGCACGATTTAGACAAACTGACACTGAATGGAGCAGGTTTGCAAATATTTCCCAAGGAGGAAGCAGTTTTTGAGCGACGTTCGCATGCTGATGGTGTGTGAAGCATGGATGACCTGGTCCCTTGAACGACAGATGTTGCAGCAATGTGGCTTGTCAGCACAGCACGCGCTGTGGGAGACCGGAATGTGAGAGTGCTGTAACAGCAAAGGTACATCCAACACTGGAGCCATTAGCGCAAACCGCACGGCACTGTGTCACGATGGAGGGCGAGTCTGATTGTCTGGACGGCTGGAACGGCCTAGATGAATCGGTTCAGGGCCGCGTACAAATCTGCCAGCAGGCGGAGCAGGACTGCTGACGAGGGCCTTTGCTCCGGGTCTGCGCGCCAGCAAGTGTCCATCACCAGGTACCTGCAACAGCAGCCGATGGAAAGCTTCGCATCTTATGAAGCGTATGCACACATTCAGCATGAGAGACCATGGATAGCCGCAGTTGCGCTGCGCAGTTTTCTTGATCTTACAAGTGAACGCATTGCACATGTCTCGCATTTTCAGCCCCGAGTGAGCCCTCCATAAGTGTGCCGCGCATGCGCCAGCGATAGCTTGTTGTCAGGTTGGCAGCACTGAAGGCACAAACACACGCCTTGGATCATAACTTATTTTACAAAAATAATAAGATATCTCACTGCACGAGCCATTTCCTTCAAGTTGCTAGGCCACGTTCCCGGACTTTACTTTTTCTGCCTCGTTTTTTCCACGTACTGCACCAGACTGGAACGGCCTTTCCACTGAAATTGCAACCATTCCGTGCCCGTCATCGTTCATAGAAGATATCAATAAGCACTTTCTATGTTAAATCTTTCGCTTCTATGTTTTGTATTTATAATTACGCCACCCCTTATGATTACCCCCTCGCGGGTATTTAAGGAAATAAAAAAAATGAAATGGAGTGCATTCAAGTGTTGCACGTGCTTCACCTCATAGCTTTGCAATGCTTTGTATAGAGTACCCTCTACTAGTGAGATAAAAATGGTCTAGCATAGCCATTCTCAGGCAGCTCGTTTGGGTGTAACCACAAACAAAGCTCACTCACAGGTTGTATCGCTCATTCTTCAGGAAAAACAGGCTAAGAGTGATTTTGTTATTATGATTAAGAGAATGCTGCAGATAGCGTGGCTGGCATGGTCAATGTGCTGTGCGGCACACTGCATAGACGAGTAGACGTGTTCAGCAGCAGTTGCCGCAGAGTTTCCGCTTATACCTTACTTCGTTTTCAATTATAGTAATGACAGTATGCTGACAGCACAGTATACCGATGCAATCTTCATTGAATAATATATCGAGAAGACCTCCATATAAAGTTGGTCATTAAATGCATCCTGAAAAGGCACTGCTAAAGGCTGGTTAGGTAACAAAGATAAATTAGCGCTTAGCTGCTGTCTTTGGGACTTTTGTTTTTTTCTTTTGCAAGCATACACTTAGAACAATACCACTGCTTTAGGCATTAAGAAAAAGTGCACGGCTGCTGCATACGCACGTGACAAAAAAAAAAAAAGATTTCACTTGCCTAGTTATCACTGCTGTATAAAATCTGGACAAGCGCTCGTGTCTACCCAAATGTTCATAGCGTAAAGCAACCCAAAAGACAGATGCACTAGACAAAAATGACCATATGACGAGGCGCTGAACTGACAACTGACTGGTTGGTAGTTCAGCACCTTGCTCTGTGGTCTGCTCTGCCTTGTGCTTCCCTTTTTTGCGCAGTCATAAACTATGAACTTGCCCAGTCTTGCACCCTTTTGCAGTTCATTGCTACCCAAACGTGACACGACTCACAGTGGGTCGGGGCAGTTGACGGGTTGCGCGAGCCGGTAGCCGCGCTCCAACTGCTCGGCCACCTCGAACGGGTCAAGCTCGGCGTACGGCTGCTGCGCAAGCGTCATGAGCTCCCACAGCGCCACACCGAACATCCAGATGTCTGAGGAAGGCGAGAAGATGCCCTGCTCGAGGCTTTCAGGTGCGAGCCACTTGACGGGCCTGTTCTCCCCGTCGCCCAGGCAGTGGTAGTCGTCCGGAAACAGGTCCCGTGACAGGGCATTGTCGGTCAGCTTCACGTGTAGCCGATCATCCACGCTGTGGCAGGGAATGTTTAAGCTTCATCGATTAAAAAGTAAATAATGGAGGAGACAGTGAAACTGAACTAAAGAAGGGAAAGGAGGCCAAGAGGTGCTATTGGTGAAAACTCAGACGCACATAATGGCCCCCTGAGGCTTTGTTAATTTCAACAGCATCAGCGATGCTCACATCGCTAGGAAGACTAAATTAAAGGCTCCGTAAGAATCGGTAGCCTTTTGCGACAAACGATGAGGTCGCAGCAGAGGTCAAATAATATAGGCACTGTTAACTGACTTCTTTTTAATATGGATGGAAAGCTACTTACGGGAGCGTTTTCTTTCGTGCTCTCCATTCTCATCCAAATGAAGACTTACTCCATTTAGTAGCTGCTATACTGCTTTCATAAAGGGCCTTCAAGCATGTTCGAGCTGTTTACAACTACTTTTCGTCTGAGAAACCCCTAACAAATTGTAACAAAATGTTGGAAATAGCAATTTAATTGATTGATTGATTGATTGATTAAAACGTAGATGCCACAGCCTAGAATAGAAACAGGCTAGGACGAGTGACCGTGCGTCAGGCAGACAAATGCAAGAGAAGGAGCGCTGACTTGCAGCTTTTTTGGCTGTCACCGCGGCGAATTAGATGCCACAAGAGCTTCTCATTTTCACTCAAGCACTCATATCTCACTTCACGCGCTGTTCACCATTTGGTGCAAGCTATTTCGAGACGTACACGCAGTTCCGAGTTCCCACGTCTCGATGCACGAAGGCCCGCTTGTGTAGGTATTGCAACCCTTCAGCCACCTGAATAGCCATGTCCACCAAGTCCTGTGTGACCAGTACCTGCATATGCCACACATCGATCAGCACACTTAAGCAAAGCCCCGTCAGCACCAACAGAAGAAGATTAGCCATTATGATCGAGTGATGTCATATAGTTCGTAACAATCAAAACATCTCTGCAAACATTTTAGAAGGCTCAGAGGTATACCGCGCATTTGACGCATAGCTTATGCAGCGCTGAAAATGAGTGGACGAAGAGGCAGAAGGAAGGGGCGACACAAATTTCTGTGAAACTTGTTCACTTTGTCTGCTTCAAATGCTTCTCAACCCTTTGCACTCAAGGCCATTTCCAAGTACTCGAAATTGACAGATTTTTTTGTGAAACATGATGTACTTCTCCAAGTTTGCACGTGGTTCTGTCCATCTCGATTTTATCGCCCTTTTATCTCTTCCTCCACTGCAGGGCAGCAAAATAAATGTGTGTCTGGTTAATCTCCCTGCATCCATTACCTCTTGCTCTCTCTCCCTACTTCTACCCGTCCATGTTGCGTTTTCTACGTTGAGCATTGTCCTAGCGCAGAGCCGATGTCTATATCCTCTTGACTCGCATGCAATTGTGAGCATCTTAATCAGTTCCTCTACTCTGTCAGCGGTTCACCTCGCTCGTATTTCACGAAATCTCTCCTGAGCAATACTGGCTGCTTTGTTTAGGATTACGTATGGCAAACGGTCATGCACATTCGCAGCCCTCAAAGGAGCAAGAAATCAGATTTCTTCATACCTGGTCGGCTTGGTTGAGGAATCTTTTGAGGTTGCCAGCATTCATGTACGGGTAGAGCAGCAGGGGCTGGCCATCGCATGCGGCCCCCACCACAGACAGCACGTTGGCGTGGTTCATGCCGAGCAGCGACAGGCCTTCGCGAACCGCTAGTGCCGCCTGCGCCGCGGATGCTTCACCTGCGGTAGACACACATGGTGAAACTGTGGCTCTGTGGAAAATGGTAATCGTGTAAATTCGTCCCACAGTGTTCCACGAAGGATTTCATGCTAATGTAACCAAGTCGTACTAATTATTGATAGCGAGTGGATTTTTTTTCTATTTGGCACGATTTTGGGTGGAAATCCGTTTCTCTGATCGATGTCATTCAATTTTGTAGCACTCTGCTATGGCAAACGTTGAAGCCAACTAACGGAACACCGAACAATGAGGATGAAAAAGAAGAGTCCTGGAGTTCTAAGCTTAGTGACATTCGACGGTCAATATTCAAGACAAGCGAAAAAGACGTAAAATTTGCTTGACAAGTGGTGCTAGTTTAACGGAATCTTCTAACAAAATCTGATTCAGCTTTACGTGGCTACATGTGTCAGTAACATGAACAATGCTCTCCATCTGCCCTTTTGATTGTCTTGTTATGTATTTGTGCTGCATAATAATTCAATGCCATGACCTCCTCATACTCCTGTGATTGCCCCAATTCACTCACCGGTTACAGTCTTGATGAGCACGTTTTGCTCGGCTCCAACTTCGGCCCAGTCTTCTACCAAGAGCCCGTGAAAGATTTGACCGAAAGTGCCTGTACAATGAGAGAAGAGATGGGCAAATTTTAGTACTTCGTCATCGCAAGGCATTGCCAATACTATACGAGCATGATATGTTTTTATTTGACTGATGCTGAAAGTCTATCAAATGGGCTTTTCTTTTTTTTTTTTTTGTAATTTGAGGCTAACATTGAAACTAATGCAGCAGTTTGACCACGTAACTTGACAATCACATTAAGAGTAAAGGGAATTGCAAATATTTATGACACATGTGCCACATATCTCATAATTTCGTATGAATGCATATGAATGATATATTATCCTATGATCATACGAGATAATGGGATGTCTGCCATATGTGTAATATGTGGTTTCTCAACAGTGGGAGGGTGCAGAAGGATGTGAGTCGAGATGGTCCATGGTTACCTGCCCATAACAGTATTAATTTTTGGCAGCGACACCTTTAGCTAGGTGAAATATGGTATATCAGTTATAAAATGCACTAGGGCTACACAAATAAACCTTGGCTACACTTTTTGACTTTTTCTCACTGACGTACAGCAGAGATATATAACTGGTGTGCATGATTAATGCAGCACTTAGGACAATTTAAAACGAAAAGAGCACGGCGCATACAGGATGAGTGTTGCGTCAATCATGCAAGCATTCCCAGTATCCCAACTTTCCATTCTATGATTTTGGGACGTTAATCCCCACATATCAATCAATCAATCAACTTTCCATTCCAGTCTAATGTCATTGGAGTCCGTTTAACTTTTTGCTTCCCATGAGGAGCTTCTGGAAGCATGTATCGAACACCAATATAATGGAGACACGTGCTGGCATTCAATAAAAGTATCAAAGACGTAGTACTGCAACTATCCATTTCAACGCTCGCAATATACGTGGACACAGACGTGTTTTGAGTGTATATGAATTCCAATACTAGGAAAATTTAGGCAGGCTTGTAGTGTTAGTATTGTGATGTGTGGTGCGCGTTCAAAGTGCGCGCCTTCGAAAAGTGCGCGTCACGAAAAAAAAAAAAAAACAAAAGGAGAAATACCAGAGTGCACGTGCGGTGCTGCTTAAACAAGAATGACGACGTTAAAGAGCGTCAAGCACGAGGATGCGTGGCAGGACGTGAAGTAAACAAAAGGTAAAACATCCAATGGGCAGCGAACACGGAGATTTCAAGGCCCAATGGCTTGACACCACGAAACAGCAGTATCTCCAATGAGAACGAGACAAGTGGGCCAGAGCTGAAGCAGGAGCCTGGGGGGACCAGAGCAAGGGGAATTCGAGGCAGGCAGTGCAAGCGGAAGGTCGTCACCGGACCGGGCGCTGAAGATGGGCCGTTGGGTTCCGGACCCGAGCCTACAGGACTTCCACCGGCCGGGGCCTCCTGCTGTCGGGTTCCCGCTCCAAAGGACCGTGGCCATCCGGTCCTGAACTCCTTTCCAGGGCCTGCGGACTTTGGTTCCGGCAGGCGAGCTACAGCCGTCGGGCTCCGGGCCCGAGCTGTGCGCCCAGCGGCTTGACTAGGTCGACCCTAGTTCCCGGACGCGTCGCCACCAGCCTGCGTTCTCCCGTCTCCGACGTGTCCACGCTCCTCAAGCCGAAACCATCACGATTTGGTAGGGCTTTTCGACGTGTCGCCAGCAGCCAGCGTTCCCTCGTCCTCGTCCAGCCCACGCACTGACGCAGGAGTCACGGCGTTCCGGTTTCTCATCACCGCCGAAAACCAACTTGTGGGTGAGACTGCACCGATACTCTTGCGCTACTCCCATCACTCAGCCTCTTTCGAACGTTAGGTTTAGTTACTGACTTTGAACGTTCTTGTTGGGTGTTTACAGATGTGTTTCGTCATGTCCAGTCAACTGTTTATTAAGTGTTTTGTTTTGTGAGGAATCTTTGCCTTTTTACTTTTCAATTAAACTTTTTGTGTGTTTCTTGGAAACCGAACGGCTTTGTCCTTATTAACAAAACTCTCTGAGGCTCAGCCCGGGAGAGAAACAAATCAGCAACAAGAACCCCGCATCACAAATTGGCGTCCGCGACAGGACAAAGTCGTTTGTTTTTCCAGTAGATTTTTTGACGCGGTTAACACGATGACGAACACGTGGGAGTTAATTTAGTTGGCGGATAAAATGGGACTGACGGGAGCGGAGTTTAGAGTATGGTACGAGGAGCGGATGGAGAGGGAGCGTGAGCAACGGGCTGCAGAACGAAAGGCGGCGAAGGAAAAGCTTGAATTGGTGCTTAGAGCTAAGAAGGAGGAGCTAGAGCGCGTAACGCGTGAAAATAAAGTGTTGCTAGAGCGTCAGACACGCATACTGAAGCAGCAGCTCCAATTAGAGAGGGTGGACTTCGAGCGGCGACTCGAGCTTGCGATGGCGAAAAGGGGGCAGCTGGCGATGCAGAAGGTCGAGCAAGCGGTGAATGTTTGCTCCGATAGCAGCGTTTGCTGGAGGGAAGTCGATTCCTGCAAGGTTGTCCTCGAGCCTCGCGACAGCCTTACTTCGGAGCGAGAAGCTCAGATAGAGGAAGGCAGAGAGGTGGACAGCCAAGAAGGCAGGAGTCATGAGGAGTTTGTTGAAGCGACGGAAAGCTCCTCTGGCTGGGAACATATTACTTCCGTTAGCTGCTTGGGGACCTCTGAGAGGCCAAGCACCTATGAAGAAGAGCGCCTGGATATGGGCGACCTAGAAGCTGTGGAAAATGTTGTGGAGCAAAGCTTCGATAGCAGGGAACAAAGAAGTTCCATTCAGAATGAGGTGTGTATCAGAACGTCTCAAAGGCCGAGCACATTTCGGGAAGGGGTAGGGCTACCTCTCAATAGCTCCATGGAAGGAGCGCTAGAACGTCATTGGGAAGATGGCAGCGAATGCCATGAAGGCTCTGATATAGTGGCCACTGATTGTTTTGTACCGACAGAGGTAGCAGCAGGCACCACGTCAATGGTCCTAGACCATACGTATATCTCACTCAGAGAGAGAGGGGATTCTAGTTCACAGGATAGCGTAACTGCTATTTGTCCGAGAAAACACGATGGGAGTGCTGAAGCACTCTTCAAAATAAACAGTATCGAATCGGAGGTGGGCTCGATAGTAGGTATGGAGAATGCCAGACAGGGTCTTGAACCTGAGAACGTGATTGGTTTTGAACCTATAATTAAGTCCACTCAAGATGAGCTGTATAATGACCGAGCACAACGGCATCCCTTCTCAAGAATCCAGGAACCTCACACGCTTGTCGGAGCGTTTGGGCTTGCTGAGGGCACCCCGAGCTTGTGTTCATTAGATGGTGAACTAAAAGAAAGCATTTGTGTGAGAGATTGTGGCATTTGGACATTCGTGTCTCAGTGCGTTTCGTGTCGACGCCGACGGCTCGAGACCGCGCCCTGTTCCTCTGTGACCGGTAAGCGTTCATGTGGCCGGCGGGGGCGCAGACACGCGTTTCAGCGAAAGTGCATAAAAGCATGTTTGCCACAGTTACTTTCGAAACGTGCGAGAAGGGCAGTGCGTCTGGTTTGGGACGCGATAACCTGAGTGTAGGGTTAGAAAACCGGTAGCTCTTTCTGGACTTCGACTTTTAGATGCGGACACAAGTAGCTTTGTCCATAGTCGATTTTGTAGTAAAAAGGTTTATTCCGGGTTTCAGAACTTTTAAATGCAATTGGGTGAATCTAAAGTTTAAGTGTGGACATTTGGACGATGTAGCGAACTGTAGCCCGGTGATGTGTTGAACTGCGTGGTGCAAATATGTGGTTTAATTGTGACGTAGTGCAGAACGCGCACTCATCGGCAGTTTTTTTTTTCTAAAAAAAAAACTTGAATAAAAGGGGGGCGTATGTGATGTGTGGTGCGCGTTCAAAGTGCGCGCCTTCGAAAAGTGCGCGTCACGAAAAAAAAAAAAAAAAAAAAAAACAAAAGGAGAAATACCAGAGTGCACGTGCGGTGCTGCTTAAACAAGAATGACGACGTTAAAGAGCGTCAAGCACGAGGATGCGTGGCAGGACGTGAAGTAAACAAAAGGTAAAACATCCAATGGGCAGCGAACACGGAGATTTCAAGGCCCAATGGCTTGACACCACGAAACAGCAGTATCTCCAATGAGAACGAGACAAGTGGGCCAGAGCTGAAGCAGGAGCCTGGGGGGACCAGAGCAAGGGGAATTCGAGGCAGGCAGTGCAAGCGGAAGGTCGTCACCGGACCGGGCGCTGAAGATGGGCCGTTGGGTTCCGGACCCGAGCCTACAGGACTTCCACCGGCCGGGGCCTCCTGCTGTCGGGTTCCCGCTCCAAAGGACCGTGGCCATCCGGTCCTGAACTCCTTTCCAGGGCCTGCGGACTTTGGTTCCGGCAGGCGAGCTACAGCCGTCGGGCTCCGGGCCCGAGCTGTGCGCCCAGCGGCTTGACTAGGTCGACCCTAGTTCCCGGACGCGTCGCCACCAGCCTGCGTTCTCCCGTCTCCGACGTGTCCACGCTCCTCAAGCCGAAACCATCACGATTTGGTAGGGCTTTTCGACGTGTCGCCAGCAGCCAGCGTTCCCTCGTCCTCGTCCAGCCCACGCACTGACGCAGGAGTCACGGCGTTCCGGTTTCTCATCACCGCCGAAAACCAACTTGTGGGTGAGACTGCACCGATACTCTTGCGCTACTCCCATCACTCAGCCTCTTTCGAACGTTAGGTTTAGTTACTGACTTTGAACGTTCTTGTTGGGTGTTTACAGATGTGTTTCGTCATGTCCAGTCAACTGTTTATTAAGTGTTTTGTTTTGTGAGGAATCTTTGCCTTTTTACTTTTCAATTAAACTTTTTGTGTGTTTCTTGGAAACCGAACGGCTTTGTCCTTATTAACAAAACTCTCTGAGGCTCAGCCCGGGAGAGAAACAAATCAGCAACAAGAACCCCGCATCACAAGTATCACAAATTGAAAAAGTTGATAACCATCTATACTGCAGCAGAACAACTTACAACATGAAAACATACTTGCATACAACACCGTTCCTCTCAGCTTGGTCAACTACCACTGCCAAGACATTGAAGAATGGAAGCTCCAGTTGATCATTTCACCATCACGGAGACGTGTACATAACAGCACGTCCCCAATTAACCACCATAATGTGCTAAAACGTTATTGTGTATATATTTTTTGACAAAAACTCACCTTGGTGAAGCTTTTCGAGAAACGTTACTTTCCTCCTGTCCACGTGAATCTCTGCCAGCCTCTGAGAGAAGTCCGAATGAACTGTGTCGGGATCGCCTCCTGCATTCACCACGGTACGAATCTCTCAATAGAGTCGATTGACAAGTAATTTCACTAGCTTGGTCACACCCAAGGTGAAGGCTATACTTATTGAGCTCTCCATCTTCCAAACAATCTCCCAAACAGAAAAATTGATCCTCCAAATAAAAAATCTTTGTCCTGTATTGTATCTTAAGATAGCCAATGATTAGCCATTTTATACCGATACACGTAGGCTGCATTTTTCTCTTAACAGACACTCTTCCATGAAATAGTTACCACATGTAATAAATAAAAATTGACTGACCTGTCTTTTATATGTAATTAAAATTAACATGCTACACAGGAGTTATGAAGATTTGCATTTTAGCAAATTGCATTTAGTAAAATTTCAATGTCCAGCACACATTATATAAGTAAACCAACAATAGCTTCATATAAAAGACTGTTTCTCGCCACAAGCCACCAGACTCGATATCGAGGTGTACTCTAGATTTCCAGAGCTATGTTATTCAGGCAATACAGCAAGTGAGTGTCACACCTAGGTTAGTGTGACAATATATTGCCACAAGGCAGTAGTGGGATTGGGGCACAAAGCGGTAGAGGGTCCCTGCCTGAGAGAAAAAGACTACGAAGTGGATAGAGACTGGTCCCATACTTTCCCCGGATATTATATCACTGCAAGAAACCTGGCTTTCAACCAGCCAGAAGTTTCACCTAAAAAATTATCGGCTATTTCGATTGGAGCGACCTAGCAGAGGTGGTGGGCTTGCTGTCTTGATAGCAACTAAGTTTAGTCACAAAGCTACGATCTCTTATCGTTGTGTGACTCCAGATTCTGAAATTTTGATAGTAGACATAATATTACCAGACGCTTCTCCCTTGTCGTTTGTAAATGCGTATTTCCCAGCCGGGGTGCAAGACACACGAAGTCTAGACGATATGTTCTCTGCCTGCAGAAAGGATATATTAATCACTGGAGACTTCAATTCACATCATGTGGCTTGGGGTTTTAAAACAGATTTAAGCGGAAAACGATTGTGGGAATGGGCTATTGACAAGAATTTATCTTGTTTAAATTCGCAATCTGCTACTTTTGTCCGAGGTCTCTCTAAATCTGTAATTGACTTGACATTTTCAAGCTCATCTCTAAATATATGTTCGTGGCAAACTTTAGACTGTGCTACTAACAGTGACCACTTGCCTATTAGTTTTGTACTGAACTTTCCAAGAATACATGTCGCCGAAAAGGCCCGCTCATTCCTCAACTATAGAAAATTAGAAAAAGACTTGAGGGCTACTTTTGATCACCGCAAGGACATACAAGGTGACATTAGGGCTATGAGTCTGTGTGCAGTGTTAAAAAGATCAGTAAAAGACGCAACGTTTAAATTAGACTCGGCCACAAGAGGTTCTTTTAGTCCATGGTGGACTGAAGAGTGCACGAGGAGCTATAGAAAACGGAAAGCTGCATGGAAACAACTGCTGGTCAACCAATGTCCAAAAAATTGGTGTGATTATAAATTCGCAGCAGCAGACTTCAAACGCACAGTAAGTACAGCAAAAGATGGTTATAATATGAAACGACATGAGTATCTTTCTAGGGCTAAAAACAAAAAAGCGCTCTTCAGATTTTTAAGATCTCAAAAGATGTTACCACCCGCTGAAAATATTGACTCGTCTGTTCTTTCCCCCCGTGAGCTCTCTGATTTAGTAGAAAATATTGCGAAAGGGCTCCAAGATAGATTTATGTCAACTCTACCACTGCACATTGTGAACCCAATGGCAGACGAGGATTTCGAGGAGGTTACTTTAGATGAGCTGGCAGAGATAATAAGGCACTTATCTCCTTCGGCACCTGGACCAGACGAGGTTACAAATTCAATGATAAAAGTAATATTCGAGATTTGTCCAACTGAAGTACTTAATCTGGTGAATTTTTCTTTGACAAAAGCTTGGATACCTGCGGAATGAAAGCTGTCTAAAGCGATTCCACTTCTTAAAAAGCAGGAAAAAGGATTCGCCTTGGACAATGTAAGGCCGATATCAATCACGTCAAATCTGGTTAAGCTAATTGAAAGAGTTTTGAATGCCCGGGTAATGAAATATATTAATAATAACGCAATATTAAACCCCAGTCAAATTGGTTTTAGATCCGGTTGCTCAATATGGTGTGCATATGTTGATTTAGAGAGCCGAATACAACTGGCTCGGCGTCGGCGCCAATACTGTGCTTTAGTTACTTTAGATTTGGCTAAAGCGTACGATAGAGTTGAGCATTCAATTTTATTAAAACAGATGGAATATCACCACTTTCCCAACTACATCACTGCGTGGGTGTCGGAGTTTTTAAAAGGGAGAGATTATTACTGCTTTAAAGATGGGTACTCATCGAATAGATATAAGCAGACACGTGGCGTACCACAGGGGGCTGTCCTGTCGCCAGTTTTACTTAACATTTTCTTAAGCTCCATTCCATCAACTAAGGATATTCAGTTACTATATGTGTACGCGGACGATAATGCTTTCTTCGCAAGTAATACCGCCCTTCAATCATTATACCAGAGTCTACAAAATTATCTCAATATGATAGAAAGATGGCTTAAAAATATTCATATGACCCTGAACGTAAAGAAAAGTGTGCTCCTTGCATTCTCTTTTCTTCAGCCTATCAACATCTCGTTAATGTACAGTAATGAGCTCATTCCGCAGGCGAATTCCCTTAAATATTTGGGCATCATTTATAATGACACATTAAATTGGAGAAGTCACATTGATGATGTGTACTCCAAGGCAACACGGGCCATGGGGTGGCTACGGAAGCTTGCAAACCGTAAAGCGGGTTTAAGAAGAGATGTGCTAATAATGATATATAAACTTTATGTGCGGCCCATCATGGAATTCGGATGTGTATTATTTTCTGGCAGCGCAGCCTATAAAATGAGACCCCTAATACTGCTGGAAAGAGAAGCGTTGCGTTTGTGTCTGGAAAAGTTTGTTGCAAATAACGTGTTGTATATGGAAGCTCGCCTACCTTCTCTGCTAAATAGGTTTAAAATTCTTACTGTGCAAGCATTCTTAAAGATATACAGTTCACACCAAAGACTCGAATTCTACGCTTTCATTCAAGAACCGACTTTATTTTTCGAAACCCATTGGTCGCGACTACACACCCCGCAAATAGTATTTGCACAAGCGCTACTAAAGCAACTGAATGTAAAATTTAGACATATTGGTCCATTACACAACCTAAAGTCAATGCTTAGCATACAATTCGATGATATATTTCCTCATAACGCGAAACAATTGGCATATAGGTATTTAAATGACCAGTTAGCAGATTATCTAGCCCACCTAGAGATAAGCAATATCATAGCGACTGATGCATCTGTGTCAAAAGAAAAGGCTAGGGTTGGCATCTTCTCTCCTTCTTTGGACTGGTCCTTTTCGATTCGACTCCCAGATTATACCCCGGTATTCATGGCAGAATTATTTGCCATTGTTCTTGCCCTACGCAAATTACCCGCAAGCGAATCATTAGCAGTTATCATTACAGATTCGTTATCAGTTTGTAATGCACTTTCTGCGGCAGTAAATTCAGAGCTGATGAATACGTTTCGGCATTTAGTACCGAAAAACGTAAAAAAACTGCATTTGCTATGGGTACCAGACCACCGCGGATTATATTTGAACGAAATGGCGGACTCTTTAGCAGCAGTATCCCTTAGTGGGCCCACCATCCCAGTTTTGCCAGATACGGCTTACGTAACCGCGCTAAGGTTCCGAAATGCTTGCTTGCAATGGGGAAAAGGTAATTTGGATAAATTCAAAGATTTCGAGCATTTGAGCTATTGCTGGAATAAACAGTGGTGTGTATCTCGCCAGTTAGAGGTCACTTATACCAGATTGCGCTGTGCAGTTCCACAACTAAATTATTACCTTAATAAAGCTCAGCTCAAGGCGTCACCGCTATGCATTTGGTGCAACGAAATTGAAACAATTGAACATTTCTTTTTATTCTGTCATCGTTATTCTTATCAGAGAAAAAGATTTTTAGTAGCCCCATTACAAAAGCTAGGAATACAAGTAAATTTACCAGTAATTTTATCACTTGGCGGAACTTCATTTGGTTACTGCCACAGGGATGTATGCTCCGCTGTGTTTGATTACATCAACGCAGCTAAAAGATTACCATGCTAGTGAACAACTACCTTTTCAGATCTTTAGTTTATAATTCGTAGTTATGTCTTTCAAAAACAAAAGATGGTTTGACCGCTTCCTCAGCACACATTTTTGTTTTTTGGTAGTATTATTTTAAGCTACTTTTTCAGATTGGCTTCATTTTCAGTTTAGTTTCATTTAAGTATCCTGCCGCCCGGTTCTTGGCCCATCCCCCTTTGTGGGTAAGCGCCATCCATCAGAGGTCATCAGCATCAGCATCAGACCACCAGTGTGCCAGGCATTGCCGTCGCGCGTAATCATCGTAAATATCGGCAAATATACGTTTCCTTGTAAGATTATTGGTGGAGGTGCTGGGTACGCCTACCTGGCTTTCCCGGCAAACCAACACGGAACTCCGGAGTGGTCGCCACCTTCATTTTCCTGCAATGGCTCAACAGGCCCACCCATAAGAGCAACAGCAGCAACTGCCTCCTCTGATTCTCCTGCCTCCACGAGACCCCGAAACCTTCTCGGACACAGGCAAGGACAAGGTGAATGTTGAAGATTGGGTCGCATTGTACGAGCGCGTGAGCGAATACTATAGGTAGGACCCTACGTTGATGCTGGCCAACGTTGTATTTTACTTGCGGGATACAGCGCTCACCTGGTATGAGACGCATGAGTCGGAGTTGACCAGCTGGGACGTTTGCAAACTGAAGCTTGTCGAGTTATTCAGCTGGCCATTTGGGCGACAGCAGGCCGCGAGGAAAGACCTTGAATGTCGCGTGCAGACATCAACAGAATCATATGTATCTTACATACAGGACGTATTGGGGCTCTGTCGAAAGGTGGACGAGAACGTGAGCGAAACTGACAAAATCGCTCACATATTAAAGGGAATTGCCGATGACGCTTTCAATCTGTTGATCGTTAAAGATTGCGCCACCGTCGACGCGGTTATGAAGGAATGTCAGCGCTTCGAGCACGCCAAAAACAGTCGCATAACCCGCCAGTTTGCGCGTCTGCCTAATACTGCAGCCACTTCGACCTGCGAAGACAGCCCCAAGTTCACGCAAGCTACATCGTCCGAAAACGTCACCCGAATCGTTCGCCGCGAACTCGAAGCAATGGCTCCTGCAGCAATCGCCTCCGACGGTCCTCAAGACTTTGCATCCACCGTCTCCCTCATCCAAGCCGTCGTTCGCCAAGAAATAGCAAATCTCGGCATCGCACCTGTTTGCGCTGTTCGCACTACCGAGAGCTCGGCTTCTGTTAACCAGATTCCGGTGTACCCTTCACGCTACCGGAACCCTGCTGAATGAAGAACGTCGGATGATAGACCGATCTGCTTTCACTGCTCTCGCGCCGGCCACATTGCACGCTACTGTCGCAATCGTTGGACATCCAATTCATCTTGGAACACTGGGACATGGCGCCGCTTTGAAGGCAATTCTCGCCGCTTTTATACTCCGTACAATCCACAGCCTGCTCCTACTAACGTTCAGGGCCGAAGGTTCAGCCGGTCACCATCACCCCAAGGCCGCCGATCTCTCTCGCCGATGATTTCTCGATCCAGGTCCCCTGCACGACCTGGGCCCTCAACCTCGGGAAACTAGACCATGCAGCTCCCGGAGGTGACGCTGCATTAACGACCCGTTCTGCAAATCCTCTGTTGACGATTCCTACACGCTGCAATATTTTGGACCTTTTGGTGGATGACGTTACCGTTACAGCCCTCATAGACACTGGCGCACAAATTTCAGTCATGAGCGCTGCTCTCTGTAGTAAACTGCGAAAAGTGATCACGCCTCCTATTAAGTGTGCAGTAATGCTTGCCGATGGGAGCACATCTACCGTTCTCGGCATGTGCACCTCTCGCGTGTGTATTGCTGGGCGCCAGACCGTCGTATTGTTCACCGTGCTTGAGCAGTGCCCACATGACGTGATTCTTGGTCTCGACTTTCTCTCTGCGCACTCCGCCCTTATCGACTGCTCGACGGGTCTTCTTCAGTTGGAACTGCCTTTTGACGCCGCTGTTGCCCGTGATGCTCAAAATCGCCTTTGTGCCACCGAGTTCCTGCATCTTCCGCCGCAAGCCGCGACTTACGTGCAGCTCGTGTGTGATCCGGCTGTGCGCGATGGTGAATATGTCGATTCGCCTATTACCGACGTTGTGCTAAAGCACTCCATTGCTGTCCCGCACACCGCGGTGAGAGTACGCCACAACCGGACCCATCTGTCTCTTTTGAACTTCGGTTTCTCCACGCACGTGCTGCCTGCTGGTATTAAACTAGGCGTCATGTCGTCGTTGCAAGAGTGTGATATTTCTGAACTGTCGGCTCAGCAACCTACTCCGCACGTCAACTTGCTCACTGCCCCAACCTGTCAAGCATTGACATTGCTAAAATGATAGCGTCAGATCTTTCGCCCTCCGAAGCACAAGACCTCCACCGTCTGTTGACATCCTATGCGGACATATTCAATCTTGACAACTGCCCTTTAGGCCAGACATCAGTTGTGACCCATCACATCAACACCGGCGACGCCAACCCAATTCATCGCCGCCCTTACCGCGTCTCCGCTGCCGAACGCTCTGTCATCCAGAAAGAGGTCGAGAAAATGCTCGCCAAAGGCGTCGTCGAACACTCATCTAGTCCGTGGGCATCCCCGGTCGTGCTTGTCAAGAAGAAGGACAACACATGGCGGTTTTGCGTCGACTATAGACATTTCAACAAGGTCACTAAGAAGGACGTTTACCCCTTACCAAGAATAGATGACGCCCTTGACTGCCTTTATGGCGCAAAGTTTTTCTCGTCCATTGACCTTCGATCTGGTTATCGGCAGATCGCTGTTGACCCACGGGACCGAGAAAAAACAGCATTTGTAACCCCCGATGGGTTATACCGATTTGAAGTAATGCCGTTTGGGCTTTGCAATGTGCCGGCCACCTTTGAGTGCATGATAGATTCCCTTCTGCGCGGCTTCAAATGGTCCACTTGCTTATGCTACTTAGATGACATAATTGTTTTTTCACTGACGTTCGCAAGCCATCTTGAGCGACTGTCCAGTATTCTCCAAGTATCCCGCAACGCTGGTCTCCAGCTGAACTCCTCCAAATGCCGTTTTGGCCGTCGCGAAATAACTGTACTTGGTCACCTCGTTAACGCATCTGGGGTACAGCCCGATCCGGACGAAATTCGCGCAGTGACTCAATTTCCCGTGCCCTCTTCTCCTAAGGATGTCCGGAGCTTCCTTGGTTTGTGCTCCTATTTTCGCCGCTTCATCCGGAATTTCGCCGATATTGCGCGGCCTCTCACCGAGCTTCTTAAAAAAGATGTCCCATTTACTTGGAATTCGCCTCAAAGTGCTGCGTTTTCGGCGCTCATTGCAGCCCTCACGACTATGCCAATATTAGCCCACTTCGATCAGACTGCCCCGACAGAAGTTTGTACGGACGCAAGTGGCCACGGAATTGGTGCTGTTTTAGCTCAGCGTCAGCATGGACGTGACTGTGTCATCGCCTACGCCAGCCGCCTTTTATCCCCTGCCGAGAGGAACTATTCCATCACTGAAAGAGAGTGCCTTGCTCTTGTTTGGACTGTCGCTAAATTTCGCCCGTACCTCTTCGGCCGCAGTTTTACTGTTGTAACTGATCATCATGCACTCTGCTGGCTTTCCTCGCTCAAGGATCCCACGGGACGTCTCGGTCGTTGGTCTCTCCGCCTCCAAGAATACACCTTCTCGGTCGTGTATAAATCTGGTCACCTCCATCAAGACGCCGACTGCCTGTCACGGTATCCAGTGGATCCTCCATAACGCCATAGAGAGAGCTACGGAGGCTTGCGTCTTATCAATATCAGACTTTCTTGATATCCCTTCTGAGCAACGCCGCGACCCGGATTTACTTCCCATCATAGAAAGTCTGAGTTCTGCTACTGCATCCACTTCTCTGAACTTGTATTTCCTTCATGAAGGTGTTCTCTACCGCCACAACACGCGCCCTATAGGTCCTGACCGCCTTCTCGTCGTGCCTTCCCATTTGCGTGTAGATGTTCTCCGACAGCTTCACGATGAACCTGCCGCTGGTCACCTGGGAGTCACCCGCACTTATGATCGCGTCCGGCGCCGTTTTTTCTGGCCACGCCTATATCGCTCTGTGCAAAAGTATGTCGCCAGCTGCGACCTTTGTCAACGTCGAAAACGACCAACATCGCTTCCAGCTCGCCTTCTTAACCCTATTGAGATCCCTGCTGAACCATTCTACCGCGTAGGGCTCGACTTTCTCGGGCCATTTCCAACTTCTACATCCGGGAACAAATGGGTTGCCGTGGCGACCGACTACGCGACACGTTATGCGATCACCCGCGCTCTTCCAATCAGCTGCGCTACCGATGTCGCCGACTTTCTGCTACATGACATCATATTGCATCACGGCGCTCCTCGACAGCTCGTTACTGACCAAGGCCGATACTTTTTATCTCGCGTCGTCCAGGATATCGTACGTTCCTGTTCCACGAACCACAAGTTCACAACGGCATACCATCCACAAACTAACGGACTTACAGAGCGCCTGAATCGCACTATCACGGATATGTTGTCAATGTATGTTTCTCCAGACCACCGTGACTGGGACGCAACGTTACCCTACGTCACCTTCGCTTACAACTCCTCCAGACATGACACCACAGGCTATTCCCCGTTCTACCTTCTTTATGAACGGGAACCCTCTCTGCCTCTTGATACACTCCTTCCCGCTGGTTCAAGCTCCCCTGTCACATACGTCCGCGATGTCATAGAGCGAGCCGACGCAGCACGACAGATTGCCCGAGAACGACTCATACTTTCTCAAGCCTCTCAGAAAGATCGATACGATCGTCACCACCGCAAAGTTTCCTATGCACCAGGTTCTCTCGTACTCTTGTGGACCCCATGTCGTCACATCAGCCTCTCAGAAAAACTTTTATTTCGCTTTGACGGACCATACAAAGTCCTGCGCAAGAAGATCACCAACCTCACCTACGAGATACAGCGAGTCGTCGACGAAGCGCACTCAATGCCACCACCATCCACTGTTGTGCAAGTCGTAAGACTGAAGTCTTATGTGTCACCTAACACTCCCCTTTCGTGACAAGCGCCGGGTCGGCGCTTTAACGCCGCGGGGTAGTGTCACAAGGCAGTAGTGGGATTGGAGCATAAAGCGGTAGAGGGTCGCTGCTTGAGAGAAAAAGACTACGAAGTGGATAGAGACTGGTCCCAGACCGCCAATGTGCCAGGAAGCAGCTAATTCATAATCAGTCCCCCAAAAATTGGGCAGATTACAAGTTTATTGCTGCTACATTTAAGCGCACCGTGGCTAAAGCTAAAGAAGACTATGACAAAAAACATTTCGACTTTCTTTCCAAACCTAGAAATAAGAAAGCGTTATTCCGATATATGAGATCGCGCAAAATTCTGCCGTCTCTAGCTAACTCTGATTATGACAGGTTATCGACGGAAGAAATGACTAATTCGTTAGAGGCAATCGGAAGAGGTTTAGCTAACAGATTTTCGTCGACTTTGACAATCAACTGGCAAAAGTCCTCTATAAAGACTGACTACGAAAAAGTGACATTGTCCGAAATGTCAAGCGTAATTAGAAACTTACCCTCTTCGGCTCCTGGTCCTGACGGTATAACAGTTCCTATGATTAAAATTTTATTCCAGATATCACCCGGCGACGTCCTCAACCTTATAAACTATTCCTTAAGCAATGCCTGGATACCACATGACTGGAAAATAGCTAGAGTGATTCCCATATTAAAAAAACAAGGGTCAGGTTTTAACATTGACAACATCAGACCAATCTCTCTAACATCTCACCTGATCAAAATTATAGAGAGAGTTCTCAATAATAGAATAAAAGTTTGGATGGCTGACAAGCTAATATTGAAACCATTTCAAATAGGTTTTCGTAGCGAATGCTCAATTTGGTGTGCTCATGCCGACTTAGAGAGCCGAATACAGCTTGCCCGAAAAAGACGACAATACGCGGTACTAGTAACACTAGACATAGCTAAAGCTTATGATAGCGTTGAGCACTCAATTTTATTGAATTCTTTACACGAATGTGACTTTCCGCGATATATTGTTGATTGGGTAGCAGAGTTTCTAAAATCGAGAGAATTTTATTGTGCAAAGGATGGATGTCACTCATCTAAATTCAAACAGCAACGTGGAGTACCTCAAGGGGCGGTCCTATCTCCGCTGTTATTCAATGTGTTGATGAGCTCAATTCCCATTGAACGAGATATCACTGTCTACATTTATGCAGACGACATTGCATTTTTCGTTGCAGACAGTGACATTTATTCTTTGCATCAAAAATTGCAAAAGTACATGTATTCTCTTGAAATTTGGCTGCATTCAATTTCATTGTCTCTAAACATCAGTAAAAGTGCGCTCCTGGTGTTCCCTATAGCAGATTCTATTCAAATTTCAGTACTTTATAATCAGGAACCGATTCCACAAGTAGAGTCTATCAAATATTTGGGCATTATTTATAACGAGAAACTTAACTGGAGCCCTCACATAGACTATATCGTGGCAAAGGCACAACGAGCTTCAGGCTTATTGCGAAAGTTGAGCAACAGAAAATATGGGTTACGTAGACACACCTTATTAATGATATATAAAATGTACATGCGCCCAATACTCGATTTTGGGTGTATATTATTTTCGGGTGGCCCTACGTACAAAATTAAACCGTTAGTTCTATTAGAGCGAGAAGCGTTACGGTTGTGTTTGCGACTCCCCAGGTATGTCGCTATTAATGTACTATATCAGGAAGCTCGCATACCAACTATTCTTTGCCGATTCCGTATCTTAACAGTACAAACATACTTGAAATTTTACGGCTTATCAGCGAGACGGTCTGCATATGCCTTTATTAGTGACCCCGACGCCTTCTTCCTCGCTCACTGGCCATGCTTTCGTACTCCCCAGATTATTTTTGTACAAAAGAAACTTGAAAGCATAAAGGTGGATATCAGATCGGTAATTGGAACCAAAGCATTAAATCACAATATTACGATAGAATGTGATGAAATTTTTCCCCCACTATCTAAGTTTCAATCTTCGAGTTACTTAAATGACAGGTTAGAAGACTACATAGCTCATGCGGAAATAAAGAACATAATAGCCACAGACGCTTCTGTGAATAAAGAAAAGGCAGCAGTAGGAATCGTCTCAGATTACCTCGGTTGGTCATTCTCGGTAAGACTACCAGACTTCACTCCGGTTTTCGAAGCTGAGCTCCTGGCTATTATTTTAGCGCTACGAAAACTTCCTTCAAACGAAGAGAGTGCAATGATAATTACTGATTCTCTTTCGCTGTGTACTACTCTCACAGCTTCAGAACAATCAAGAGCTCTAGCGACATTACAAACATTAGTTCCACCTCATGTGAAGTTCCTGAAGTTAGTCTGGGTCCCGGGACACTGTGGCATACGGTTGAATGAAATAGCCGATTCACTATCTCGAGCCACACTTGATGGCCCTGTGATCTCGGTACTACCAGAATCGGAACACATAGTGTCGATCAGATATAGAAAATGGGCTATTTATACGGATATTATGGAAAATATTACTAAATATACGGACTATCAGCACCTAACATACCCCTGGAAACCTCAGTGGAGTCAATCTAAAAAGTTAGAAGTTATTTTAACCAAATTTCGATGTCGTGTCCCTCCATTAAACTTTTACTTGCACAGAGCTGGTCTGGCGATATCCCCCCTGTGTCCATTCTGTGAAGAAACGGAAACAATAGAGCATTACTTTATAACATGTAAAAACTATTCATTAATTAGGAAAAGACTTTTAATTGTTCCGTTTCAAGCAGTAGGTTTAAATTTAACTGCAGATAATGTTCTAAGTTTCGGTGCCTTTAGCTTGGGACATTGCCACAGGAGCGTATTCGATGCTGTATGCAATTTCATTCGAGAATCAAAGCGCATGTCATAATAATGCCTGCTTAAATATATTTCTGACGACACTTGTCTAATTTTGAATGAAATTTGCATATTCATTTGATTGTGACCGGGTGAGATAAGCTCGATTGTCTGGTCTACTCAAAATTTCTGCCTTCCACTGTAGTATTACCTCACCTTTTCTCTTCTTGATTCAATCTTCAATTATTTGTTTAGTTTAATATTCCTTTTTAGTTAATTATTATTTTCTATTACATCATTAGTTTTTTTCATTAAGGATAAACCTTTTAATATATCTCATATAGGATACTTCTAGATTTCATGGCCAATCCCCCATAGTGGGTATGTGCCAGTGCGAAGGGGCAACAACAACAACAACAACAACAGGCATTGCTGTCGCGCGTAATCATCGTAAATATCGGCAAATATACGTTTCCTTGTAAGAATATGTTTGCATATCGATCATTACAAAAGTGTAAGTGGAAATAAATCGCATCACTGGGCCTGAAGCAAGTCTTATATTTATGAATACGTATACTGTAGTGTTCGTGTGTATTGTTGTGTTATGCTGTTCGGTTCAGTTTCGATTTCAGTTTTAGTTACAAGGTGGCACCTCGCAAGACAGTGATGTATTGTGACATGCACCGCTATGGTACATATGAGGCAAATGTGTACATAGTTGTAAATAAATCAGTTGGTGACGAGCAGTTGTTTAGACAGACGTGTCTTTCACTTGTCTGCTCTGCCTAAGTCATGGGTGGCTGCGCCGGCGTGCTGCGGCGCTTCGTTCTTCATTGTCGGTGTCGTGGCCAGTTCAATCCCGACCCAACAATGTGTGCGTATTGCGCACGCGCTGTTAATTCTTGACAGCTTTCAAAGTGGGATCTTGAGTGCTTGTTTCTTTCAAAGGATCTTTTCTTACCGGAACCCGAGTGCGGCCGTACGGCAAGAGGCGAGATGTCTCTGCGTGGGCCCAAGTCATCCCGGTGCGCTCCCAGCATCCAAGGAGATCCGCACGAGAGTGGCCGTCCGTCGGGAGAAGACCAAGTCTGCCACGCGGGCTCCTCAACTGGGGTATCCCTGCAAGGAAGCGAAAGCACCGCTGCTGTTTCCAACCACTGTAACCAGACTGAAATGGGTTATGCAAGTTGAGGCGCAGAAACTTAGCACTTTGAACACTGGATGATGTATTCGTTTATGAAATCAATGCTCTCAGGGTGCCCTTATGCAATTACCTAAGACCACAAGAAGGTGGTGGTGATGATAATGCCTCAACTATGGCTCACACCCACTCAGAGGGATGGGCCAAGAATTGGTTATATGAATTTTTACACCTTTCAAGTAATAAATAATACTAATAAAAGGAGGATTGAATGTACTTAAAAACAAAAAGAGTGCAATAATACCTTTTTGCTATTTCGACCAGACAGTATAGTCTACATGTTGAATGTAAATTACAGCAGTATTGAACATGTCTAAAATTTATGTTTTGAATTTGCTCATCAATGCTATCATAATACATATACAAATAGGAATTTGGAGGCACATTTGTTTTGTTTCATGAAGATAACTGCACACGGCATCAAAGGCGTTCCTGTGGCTGAAGCCCAGAGCCGAAACACCAAAGGTAAATATGTTGTCAATGGTGGAGGTCAGCCCTATAGCTTAGTGAATGGGATGACAAGGAGTCGTTTTCTTAACAATCTGTAACGGCGGCAAGAGAAAAAATAATGTTCTATTGATTCCACTGGGTCAACGCCGCCGTCATCACAGTCGATGTGATTGATCCTAGCTCACCTCGAAAGACTTAACAAGGTCTCACGCTGCCTCCAAGGTCTGAGTCATTGCAAGTTAGCACTGCCTCCGTGATCACCCACTTTTGACCAAGCGACGATTCATGTGATAACGTCGTCACATGTCGTGAAATCACCATACCGTCACGACAACGTCATCACGTTGTTATGGTTTTTTTTGCATGACTCGTGTTCACGCCGCCGATTCCAACGAGGGATTTTCGCGTTTAGTGAAGCATATCTACGACTTTCGCATCAGTAATAAAGGGGAAAGGATACGGGAAAATGAACGAAACGTCTGTTTATTCGGAATCACCTTGGTGGGGCTTTGCGCGCGCGCACAAGCCAGGCGACGGCGGCTGCGAGGGCGAGGGCAGCCAGCACGGCGCACGAGCATCCGGCCACCACGACCAGTGACCGGGAGGACGAGGAGGTTGACGAGGCCACTGGCGAGGGCACGAAGCCGGGAACCTCGTCCGGGGGCTGCACGTCTACGAAGAGGGAGCGTCCATCAAACCACCAGTCCTGAACATCACGCATCAATCACACAAGGTGAATGTATTCTAAAGGGGCAAGCGAAAAACAATATTTGTCGTATTAGTAGTTACTCTTTCAGGATGGCCCCGCCGGTGATCTAGTGGCTAAGGTACTCGGCTCCCGGTACTCGGCTCCTGGTCTAGTGGCTAAGGTACTCGGTCTAGTGGCTAAGGTACTCGGCTAAGGTACTCGGGATCGAATCCCGGCTGCAACGGCTGCATTTCCCATAGAGGCGGAAATGTTGGAGGCCCGTCTGCTCAGATATGGGTGCACGTTAAAGAACCCCAGGTGGTCGAAATTTCCGGAGCCCTCCAATACGGCGTCTCCCATAATCGTATGGTGGTTTTGGGACGTTAAACCCCACTTATCAATCAATAAATCAACTCTTTCAGGATACCAAAAACACCAAGCTTGCTGCAAAAAAACGCACGCAAAGAAAGTGCGGTTTGCGACGCCGCATTGAAATTCCCGCATCAGTCGCCATGACGTCATAGATCATGATGGCGTTTGCTATAGGGCCCAGATATATCCTAATAGGTAAAAATGGAGTACTTTGTATTCTGACGGTCCCAGAGACCAAGTTTCAGGAAATTTCTTCGTGTGAATATCTTCAAAATACGACGAAAACACTTCGACATCCGCGATGTTGGAAATTTCGGCGAGAAATATAAACCGGTAACTTTCGACCTTGATTGGCTCGTCTATTTAAAAAAAAAAACATATTATGGTGAAATTACCAGCACTATAGTGTTAACCGGCACTCTGGGCGGCCAGGGTTTCGACCATCAAACTCCTCTTGGCGGTCTAACGTACCCGGGCGGCGCAGGGTTTCCCCTGCGCGTTCTCTGGACTACAATAAAGTTAATCGAACAACAACTACTACAGTTTTCAGAGTATAATTTGTAACTCTAAAGTAAATTTATTGTTTCACCAAAGGTGCTACGATCGCCAGAAGACTAAGAGAGAAGCCACCCGTGTGCTTCCATTACACATGATAAGGGGAGTTGCATGTAGCACGGCTGCCGAGACTTGCTCCGCCAGTCCTTGGTAACCCGATAGGATACTACAGCGAAGTTGGGAAATACTGACTTCTCAAACAGAGACGGTGTATGAATTTCTTTTCATGGCAAGATGTAGCCGGTGAGAGGAAAAGCTATTTATCTATCTGTTTGCAGTTTGGTTCAGAAGCTGCACGGCTGCGTGCCACCTTTTACACCTTTTATGTGACTTTGCGAACCACGACAGTGGGGCCGTTGCCGAAAGCGGTAGGAGCCGTTCGCAGGACGCGCACAGACAGGGCTGACGCACCGATTGCCACGTGCGCGGCGATAACGTACCTCTGGCGCAAATCTTGTTCCGCGGCAGCGACACGGAAGTGTTCGCCGGTCGGCCGCCATAGTAGGCCGGCGGCAGGTCGTAGCCGGCCGCCTCTAACAACCGGCCGTCGGGGTGGAAGAGCTGGGCGTCCGGCGGCGAAACCACGGACACGTTGAGCACAATGCGCACGGGGACCTCGGCACTGGCGAGGCCCGTGCAGGGGAGCCGCACGCGAAAGCTGCGTGGCGCCGGCGGTAGCGTGCCCCGTGACGGGACGTCCAGCGACGGCACGCCTAAGGCACGGTGGCCACGGCCTTCGTTCACCTGCGGTACGTTCGGGGCAATGCTCTCACCCCGACATGCTCGCTGGCGTGACATCCTAAGCGACAGGATTTTTGGCCAGTCAGTAGCGAAAATACCGTGGACTACATTCAATTTTTCTGGACTATTTTACGGATGCGTTGTAGTTATGTGTTATCTTGATATTTCGTACCTTAAACGACTAAAGTATGCTCTACGGTGGACGTAGACACATGAAAACAGTAGGGTTGCTATACATTGGACGTTTCGCGACCGTTTCTATTCACATCACGAGATAGATAAAATCTGGAAGCACTATAGTTTTTAATAGCCCAACATGGCGGTACCCGTATGTCTTACGTAAAATCGTATTTGAGATTCAGCGTTAATCGGCACTGGACGTGTCAATAGACTATAACCTTAGCATTTTTGTCATTGATGGCGTATCTTTGCAGTTGGGTGATATAGGGGATGCCGCCGATACTTTTGTATGCATTTACATACAAGTGCTCACACGAATACACATGAAGGCAGATCGGCCCTCCCGTCCCCTCCACTAACGACAAAATTTGTGGCTACGGCGTTACGCGGGCGATATGACCTGGAAATGCTTGGCAATGCGACTTCGATTCCTTAACCTAACCTTGCACCGAAACATTTTATTTTCGGCTTTTTCTGACCCTGGGACATTTAACCTTTTACTCGCGTCCATGCATGGTTGATTTCATGAACTATAGTTATAAGCCTGCGCCACTTATTGTACGTGTTTTCCACGTTCTCCCTTTGAGTGCGCTGTCATCTGCACCCCTCAGGAATTTCATTCGGTATGCAAAACAGCAGAATATTGAGAAGCGCCAACATGGGTCGAAGAAAAGGGCATAGAACTAGAGCTTTGTCCAGTGGTTTTTTTTTTCTTTGATTATTTTGGCGTTGTACAATCTGTAGGAAGCAGTTGAAGTGAACACGCTGCCAACCCATACCCAGCACACGTTCCTGAAACTTACAGCAAAATTCAAGGTGCGTCCATATGCCGACATGAGCAGAGTGAATTTCTATAGCGGACAAGATGATGCGCATCTTGTCCGCTATAGAAATTATTTTGGGTGAAAGTAATTAAGCCCGGGTAGCTTATAGGAAACAAGGACGACATAGAAGAAAAAGACACACAAACATTAACCAACACAAGGTTTCTTCGAGTAGGAGAAAAAGCGTGACCCAATGCTTTATGTTGATGAATGCAAGATCGGCCAACATTCCTAAGAATGCTGATCGAGAAGCTTTTCTTCTATCTTCATTGGAGCGCCAAAACTTGCATCGTGGGCCGTGTGCGCGTGACACAGGCACAATACACCTGACACCATAAGTACGCGCTGATGGGGGCGTGCAACAACTCGCTCTCTGGATTCCGTGCCGACCGGTTGTGCCCCCGCGATCTCCGACGACATCGCAGCTCTGGCGGACTGGCTACGCCATCTCCTGACGCCGACAAGAGTTCTCGCTGAGTGGCGTCCCGTCCTCGGACTCCTGCGACCGTCTCCATCTTTCCTATCTCCTCCTTACTTCCGTCGTTTTCTGTCGTTCGCTGTCTTTGCGGCTCGCTCTCTCCTTCATCTATCTATTTACCTTTTAATCCTATCTTTTTAATCCCTCCTTACCCCCATCCATCGTGAGCTACTGCTGAGGTGTCGCACTCCGATGCAGACAGTTACGGGGTTCACTTTTCTATTGTTTTCTCTTTAAGAATCACATAGGAAGAAGCGTACAACAACGTACCTGCACGTCCAGTGCGTAGGCAAGCGGCAGTGACCCGAGCGCTTGCCAGACGAATTCCAGCTCGGACACGTTGGCCGGCACGGGAACTACAAAGCCCAGAGCGTATTCGTTGCGGCGCCCTTCCTTAACGTAGTACAGCTCCACGTCCAGGCCTGCAATCGAGAAGAACGAACGGTTCGAAGCATTTTTTTTCTCTTTTTCGAAAAAAAAATATGTGCGTGCACCCGACATGCCGCAAGATATGTGGAAAGTATACTCAGCCTTATAGCAGTCGGGTCAACTTGGTAATGTCGCTTGGCGTAATGACAAGGGAGTCCAACGGAGTTCGCGAATTCTCGTGTAACGACAGACCATGGGGCGTAGCCAGATTTTTTTTCGGGAAGGGGGGAAGGAGTAAACCATACTTTGTGTACGTTCTTGCGCACGTTTGTATGTTAAGCGCATATACTATACGCAAACGAAATTAGAATATTGGAAATTTTCAGGGTAAAGATTGAAGCTCCCCCCCTCCCCCGTCAGTCACTTGTTCCATGTTTGTCATCATCATCATCAACCTGACTACGTCCACTGCAGGACAAAGGCCTCTCCCATGTTCCGCCAGTTAACCCGGTCCTGTGCTTGCTGCTGCCAATTTACACCCGCAAACTTCTTAATCTCGTCTGCCCACCTAACCTTCTGTCTCCTTCTAACCCGCTTCCCTTCTCTGGGAATCCAGTTAGTTACCCTTAACGACCAGCGGTTATCCTGTCTACGCGCTAAATGCCCGGCCCATGTCCATTTCCTCTTCTTTATTTCAACTATGATATCCTTAACCCCCGTTTGTCCCCTAATCCACTCTGCTCTCTTCTTGTCTCTTAAGCTTACACCTACCATTTTTCTTTCCATTGCTCGCTGCGTCGTCCTCAATTTAAGCTGAACCCTCTTTGTAAGTCTTCAGGTTTCTGCTCCGTAGCTAAGTACCGGCAAGATACAGCTGTTATATACCTTCCTTTTTTTTATTTATTGATACTGCGATCCTTTACAAGATCATAGCAGGGGTGGTACAAAACATAAACATAAACATCAGTGGAAACAGGCAAACAAACAATCAAAAACAAATGTAATACAAACTTATGTAACTGATAGCTGCCGTGATTCTTCGAGACAAGAGAATCAACAAAAAGCAAGGTACAAACATAGATAACAATCATTTCTGCAGTGACTCTTCAAATGCAGACAATGTATTTAGGGTAACAACATCGTTATGTAGACTATTCCAATCCACGATAGTCCTCGGAAAAAAAGAATATTTGAAACAATTTGTTCGTTGCATCAATGGAGAGATAGTAAGATTGTGTCTCCGTCTTGTTTCGTAACCCAATGAAAAGTGAATGATATGTGATGTGTCAACTGCATAGTGACCTTTTATTAACTGGAAAAGAAATTTTAAGCGCAATATTCGATTTTGGTCCGAAATGTTTGGAAATTTGCTTTCCAAGAGAAGTTTTGTAATTGAAGTAGGACCGTACGAGTTATAAATGAACCTAACAACCTTTTTTTTGCACCCTTTCAAGTTTTTGAATGTCAGTCTGAGTGAACGGGTCCCATATGACCACAGCATACTCCAGTATAGGGCGGATAATGGCATTGTAAGCGAGGAGACGAATACTTGGTGTGGTTGATCTTAAAGAACGTTTTAGAAAAAAAAAGTTTACGGAGAGATTTAGCTACTACAAAATCTATGTGCTTTGACCAGGATAGATTTTTTGTAATCCAGAGACCAAGGTACTTGTATTGAGTTACTTCTGACAGAATTGTATTGTTGGTAGAGTACTGGAACAAAAGAGGTTCTTTTTTAAGGGTAATTCTCATAAAAACTGTTTTAGCGAAATTAACAGGCATCTGCCATTTGTCACACCATGAAATTACTTTTAGAAAGTTCTGATTTAGTTTAATTTGATCGTCAACTGAGGTGATCTTTTCATATAAGACACAGTCGTCGGCGTACAACCTAATGTGAACAGAAAGGTCAGCGACGATATCATTTATATATAACAGAAAAAAAATTCCTCTTGAGGAATATTCCTCTTGAGGGATAGTGGCAATCTACCTGTCATAATTTGAGAGTGCTTGCCGAATGTGCTCCACCCCATTCTTATTCTTCTAGTTACTTCAATCTCGTGGTTAAGCTCTGCGGTTATTACCTGCCCTAAGTAGACATAGTCTTTTACAACTTCAAGTGCACTATTACCTATCTCGAAGCGCTGCTCCTTTCCGAGGTTGTTGTACATTACTTTTGTTTTCTGCAAATTAGTTTTAAGACCCACCTTTCTGCTCTCCTTGTCTAACTCCGTAATCATGAGTTGCAATTCGTCCCCTGAGTTACTCAGCAATGCAATGTCATACATATCTCCATGTTTGTAAACAGTGGTAATCATCACGTGATCATAGAGGACGGTGACGAGCTTGCACCACAGAACACCTACCTTGCACTTTGTCTTTCTTTCAATCTTTCCTTCCATCTTTATTTCTCTATACTTCTTTCTCTAACTGTCTCTCTATTTCTCTATATCTTTCTTCCCATGTCTTTCTTGTTCTTTCTTTGTTTCTTTTTATTTACTTATTACTATTTCGATATAGCTCTGTTTCTTCTAGCTCTTTTTCATGTCTATTTCTTTCTCTATTTATCTCTTTTTCTCTGTCTTTATTTCATATATTATTCTTTTTCTGTCTCTCACGTTTTTCATGGGCTCCACTTCTCTGAGGAGAGTTTCTGTTTAACGCTCGCACCTGTTGTACTCAATAGTGAGGCTCACCTAAGATTTACGGCGCACCCACCTGTCGGTTTTTGCGAACACCTAAGTTGTCGCAGCTGGCGTGAACAGCTCCGCTGTTAGAACTGCGCATCAGGAACCCGGATGGAAAACCCTAGTCAATTCACCGGAACCACCACATATATAGACGCGTTTCGTCAATAGAGGCGTGAATCAGGCGGGGGCGTAGCCAGACATTTTTTTCTGGTGGGGTGGGAGGGGAATGGTCAATTGTCTTTTGTATTTATTTATTTTTATTTTCAACACATAGTGTTAACCCTTTGTAGGGTTCTCACGGGAGTGAAAGCAAAAAGAAAAGCACAAAAAAAACGGCCACATCAAAAGTAACAATACAATTTGGTCGGGGCAGCGTTGCTGAACAAGCACAAGTTAAGAAGAAGGAAACTACATGCTTGAATAAAGTGACAGTGGACACGTTAATTTTATACAATCGTAGAAACGGGCTAGAGAAACGTAAATGGTCGTGCGCGTGCTTTTTATGTCTGCATATGTGTATTGCCCATGCTAATTTGAAAAATTCCAGGTGGTAAAAAAGTTAGCCCCCCCTTTTTCCCCCCCGCACCCTTTTGTCCATGACTACTCCAGTGGTATCGGAAGCCTACGCTTCGTGCGCGTTTTTTTTCTTTTCTTTTTTTTTAAAGGGGGATCTGAGAATCGAGAATCTGGTGGCATCGTTTTCGCGTGACAAGATGGGAATCTTGCGCCGCGGCGAGAGGCATGATCCGAGCCGTGCCGCGAGGGATTACGAAATCCAAAGTGAATTCGTCGTACGCCGCCGCCCGTGTATCCCAGCGAACTCCACAGGTCGGCGTCAGGCAGCACGACGCTGCAGTGGCGACGCGGATCGATGAGCCGTCGCCGCGGGCAACGACGCCCGCGAGGCTGACCCGCTTTGAAATTTTCAAGCGCAAGACCTCCGCTTTTATTTTGGCCCGCTGCGACGACGACTCTGGTATACACACGAGGGGGGCGTTTCCTTCCCGCGGAATGAGAAGCGAAGCGATTATTAAGCCGGAGAAGCCAACGCATGATTAATGGAGCTACCTCTCTTTGTAACGAGGACGGCTTGATTGCTTTGCGACATTCTCGCTAGATTAGCGCCAAGGCACGTTGCTCCCAGCGGACAGTTCAAATATAGAGCGCAAAGGGTACGAGAGATACCTCGTGGCTTTGTCTATCTGTATTATGGCCTGTTTCTTTCTTCCTTACATTCTCTCTCATATACATAAGGGAAAGAAGTGTATACCTAAGGGCTCGTTTTTCCGTGTTTTGACACAATATTAATGAGATCTAACAGACAATAATGCCAAGGAATGTACAGGGGAAGTTATTAGAACCAATGGAATGTAAATAAGAAGAAAGAAAAGTGGGTGAAAAAAATAACCAGCCGTGAGCAGGAATCGAACCTACGACCTTCGAATAACGCGTTCGATGCTATATATATATATATATATATATATATATATATATATATATATATATATATATATATATATTGTGAGGGAGGAGGGGGGCTCGTAAGTGTATCAAAAAATTATTGCAATTTTCGTAACGGAGACGGCGCCTTCAAGTTTGAACACAATTACACGTTGCTAATAGGTATGCCATCATAGCTATACAGTTCGGCCTTAGAGCGCGCGCCACTGTAAATCATTCTCCCTCTGACAGTCTATATTTATAAAAATAAAAGAAAGAACAGCATCGCAGAAAATAGAGAGACGGCGAGAACGCATAGCCCCCCCCCCCCACCCCGTCGATTATTTTCGAGCCGTACAGAACAATAATGACATTTCTATCCGACTACAGATTCGCTCGAAAATTCAGAGGAAGTGCTGCAAAGATAAAAGCTATAGATAAGGAGCAAAAAGGAGATCGGATCGAGAGCGGTGTCAGAGTTTTCTGCCGGCTATATTATACCGCTGGCGCACATCCATATATCAAGCTCTTCGAAATTTATCTTGTGCGGGTGAAGTCATATAGCGAGATGAATAGCTTCGTCCTCGCGAGATTCGGCGAGATATATAGGCCTCGAGAACGAGCACGCGCTGATGCGAGCGCAAATTTGGGCACGGTGCCATATCGTGACATTGACACGACGTCGCCGCATTTCATCGCGTAATTGGGAATGTAAAGGTTCCCCGAATGCCATATGAACGTTTGTCTGCTCTGCATTGCGCTGGCAAGTACCTGTCTATCTGAGGCAAATCGAGGACAATGGCACAGCAGGTGTTCGATATTTTCGTCGGTGCCGCAAACATCGCACGCCGCACTGTCGGTAATTCCGATTAACGTGGCGTAAGCTTTCGTGAAAGCAACTCCTCTTTCTCGTCTTTCTTGCCCCCTTCCCTAATCCTCCAGTGCAGGGTAGCCAACCAGATGTCTTTCTGGTTAACCTCCCTGCCTTCTTTCGTTTGTTGCTTCCTCCTCCTCCTTCCTTGTCTGCTCTGCCGAAAAGGAAAGAATATTTGCGACCATTCTTGCGGTACAGTATGCTCTCTGCGTAAGACGCACGGAGCGCGGTCCGTGATTCCATCAGTATGCTATGAAAGAGATGCGGCACTGTGTAAACAAACACCCTGTATACGCATGGCATATAACATGGAGTCCCTTTCTCTCTATAGGCATTAACAGATTTTTGTCCTTTAAACGCGTGCGACTTATGTCAAAGCTGCATTATACTGGCGGGTGGCGTTACTCGAATGGAAATGCGCATCTGGAAGAACAAGCCCACACTAAACGACTTTTTGTCTATTATATATGTTAGGGCACGTCTGTTGGAATTTCCAGGAGCGGCCAGTCGGACTCGAGAGAAATCGTCTTCACGCAACGATCGTTGAGGCAGTGCGGGACAATTCTCGCTCCGCACGCTCTGGGTGCAACAAAACGGTGCAGCAAAGACCATCGCTGCAACATTGCAACCCGCATCTCATGATTAGCTCGCGCGATAAAAGCAGCCCGATTCAACGATCGCGGACGGCCGACACGAGTGGGAGAATACGAATTCACTACGTGTGTGCTGCACACTTCTATCTCGAAAGCACTTCGTTTCGTCACCCCTTCAGTGTTGTCGAAGTGCAACATAAACGGCTGAGCTGCTAGAAAGCGAGAGAGAAAAAATCTTCACGCAACTTCATCGCGACGCCGAACGCACTGATCTTTTTTACAGTCACATGAAGATGCGTGAACTTTAGCGGTTGAACATTTATTCAAGCTCTTAGCAACCACCACCGCTTAGTCTAGGGCGAGTTGGTAATTAAACTGGTATTGAGCAGGGATGCGCCTTAGGACAGCGACTGAGTTGACCGCATTCATTCAAGCCTTTGTACTGTATACGTCTGTGCGCAGTCCCTTTCATTTAAAACCAAGTGTTTACTATGCATACAATCCCACACTTCATATAGTGACCATGTCATGTGTTTGTGTCTTGCAGCAAAGCTCACACACAAGAGCGCACACGCATAGCGAATCGGTCCACATATATCCCCGCCTGCACTATTTCTGTCCATTTTGTCGCCTCTGTTCTAATGACACACTTACGTATTCGCACAACAAAGCGTATGCAAGTTTTCTAAGCAAGTGCATTAAACATACGCCTTCAAGCTCACTGTTCCTTCATTAAGGCGAAGCTCAATTTCTACGCATTTTTGCAGAGTTGAACTAGGCGCGTCTGCTCAGTTGACTTCTTGCCAAGTGAGGTAGACTGGGGTAATCAACCGGATACTGTCGGATACCGGCACTATGTTTGATTCTGTGATGGTGGTAACATAAGCCAACTATAGAGGCCGTATAGCAACCGTCAATCAGATTTGAAAAAAAAAAAAAGCCAATTCGACAAGACGCGAAACTCTATCCGGCGTCCGGAATAATATACTCCCGGTCCCGCGGGAATGCAGTAGAAAAGTAGGATGAACCCAGATTAATGAAAAAAAAAAATGGCCCAGTGCCGAAGATAGTAAAAACCGAGATCACTTTAATCTCGTGTTGTCTCCCCCCCCTCCCCCCACCCCAGCCTTATTGTCCGGCTCATCTGATCGAGCAACTGTGCAATTCAATCACCATCGAGCAAAACGAGTTGCAGCTGCAAGGCGAACGGTTTCATAGCATTAATTAACCGCTTCTCAAAATCTTCGCTGCGTACAAACTTTCAAATACGCATTGCACCAGCTTATTTCTTCGTTTCATGTGCTCGTGCATTCGTGATGGTTCTTTGCGCGCGGCATATTTACGCAAGTCGGCTGAGTCATGTCTCGCCCATTTCTTTTCTACTTTTTTTTTTCAACCACTTTCAGAGATAAAGCCCCCTAGCTTCGTGATTCACTTTTTTCTACGCGTGCAAGCACGAGCACTGCGCCCTGTGTTCCTGCCGGCCCCGCGACACCGGCTGGCACGGTGCGAGTTGGCTCCTCCTGCAGTGTATAGTCGCTAATCCGCAGATAATGAGCGGATTCGCCGGTACCCATTTTGACTCTGTGTCTGCCGTTGGTCGCGGGGGAAAAAAGGGGGAGAAGGATCCGGCTCTGCCTTTATTGATCGCTTTAGCGCACGTACTTCAACTGACGAGTTGAAGTAGTTCCCGAGTCACGCGTTGACTCGCAACGAATCCCGTAACCGGTACTAGTTTGGAGATAACAAGCGCCATCAAATTTGATGCACAATTCATTATTGCTTCGGTTGAGCTGTTTCCTTAATGCCTCCTCAGCATCGTGGGCCAGTTTTTCCGGGAACACTAATGCATTTTTTTTCTCACAGACTGAGAATGAGTGTTCTAAAACTGGTGCGATTCTCGTAATTTTCTCCTTTATCGTATTCAGTACGTAAAAGTTTATGTCTGTTCCGATCGGTATCTCCTGCATTTGATTTTTGCCTCCTCGCGCAATCTAGTATGGCAAGACGGAACTGTGCTATCGCCCAAGATCATTACTGAAAGCTTCTGCTCGGAACCAAAAGAAATTGAGGATTACGGTGCCTCCTAGGTGATTTCATTCTGCTCGGAAGCTCCGTAAGTCCGTGCACGCCTCAGTGATTGAGCTCAATAACCGCGCTGCCCAACCGTGTAGCTGTGGGCTGCGTCCTGAAGCTGCTCGTTACATTCAGAGCGCGTTATTTCAGATACGATGTAGGCGATAACTAAATGTTACGTATCGTCATATAGAATGCACAGGACCGGGTTGGTTGGCGGAACATGGGAAAGTGGGAAAGGCCTTTACCCTGCTATGGGCGTAGTCAGGCTGATGCTGCGGATGATCATATATACAAAACACCTATTTGCACAAGGTACAGACGCTATGCGATCTCATCACAGTAAGCCGACTACACGCATAAGTTTTGCGTGCTACTCTGTGTGCCATTTCAATGCCGCTGTTGGAACACGACATAAGAATAGGTAAAAGAATCTACGTTGTATCTACCACTACGTTGGTTTTAGTGAATCATTCCTCTAACTACCACTCGAACTGTGACGGCTAGGCTATTCGTCCTCACTGACTGCCGCACGACTCGACTGATGAGCCACGGGATACGACGAGAATCACCACAGCGAATATATACGGGATTATTTTAACCATCCGTGTTCCCTTAACGTGTACGTATACATTTGAATGCGCGATAAATTTCGCAGAGCACCAATCTTGTTATGAAACTTTTACTGATACGCAAGTCTTCGTAAAATTATACTGCTAAGTGCTAATGCTTGAATACAAGCTCTTGGTAAAAGTCGCTCTTGCCAGCGCAGTGTAGCAGGTCATAGTAGCCCAGGCCCACTTTGTCTTCTTTGTTAAATCCCTCTATCTCTCTCTCTGACCACTCGTTCATCACTGCAACGGGTCAATGATGAACGAGTAGATGAATTAAGTGACGAACGACCCCTTTGTCTAAACTCTACACGAATACGTAATTTCAGCGAATACATCGCGTCTGTTCCGATCGGAATAGTCGTAGCAAGATGCAGCGACGACTGTAAAAAGGTAACCATCGATTTTGTGTCAACGGATGCCAGGGTTGTGCGCTACAGCCAGACACTCTAATCCGTTAGAAATGATCGAGCTGACATAGTTATTACTGGCGTAGTACTGGATACGGGAAATTCTCAAGCCCCGTACGTTTCGTGTGCTTCGAGCACAAAACTTAAAAAAAAAAAGAAACAGAAAAAGTCGTTAATCACGTCTCTGCACGTAAGAAAATTGGTCGTCGTTTCTCTATCCCTGGTAGGTCCCTTCTACCCGTCACTGTATAGAATGCGAAACTGCGAACAGAGAGACGACCAGAACGAAGGGTAGCACGCTAGCTTAATTTAGCTAATGTTGCTCACTGCCGTAGTGCTGTTTGACGGTGCATATCTCCGGCAGGCAGAGCCAGTGCTTGAAGAGGGAGCCCTTCCTGTGACTCTTGTTTTCACCATTTTTTTTTTCTAGCTGAAGAGTTGGACGTAAATCTGAAACTTCCATGCAGTGTGGTGTCGCCCTAAGTCCCGTGTTAGCCAGGCAGAGATATATTCGAGTAGAATTTCATTCCTGCGGCGCACAATCTCCTTCCATGCTTTCTTCTTTGCTTTCCCCCCATTAACCACGTTTCTACGAGTATATACTTCTTTTTTTTTCTGTCGCGCTGGTACCTGACAGATCCCATTTCAACAGCGCGTTAAGGTGCGTGATTTTTTATTTCATTTACTTCTGCGCTGTGTGCACGTACACGACGGCTGACCGAACCCTGTAGACCGAGCGAGCCACGGTCAATGCACAGCGCTGTGCGATTCGGCGGCGCTGAATCTCTTGGCGTTAATTTTGCTGAACAGAATCCCGTTTCCATTCGCTTTTAAGTTTCATAATGGCATAGATATTTTGTTCATCTGCATGCACTTACGAGGTAATTTACATGTGCATATTAAGCATTTTAAATTAGAACTTAGGAAACACTTGAGAAGAGGAAAAATAAACATGGAACTCAGAAGGCGAGACATTCGAAAACATGGAACTAACTACATAGCAGGTTGGGCACTGGCAGCAGCACTGACATGCAAATAAATGTAACAAAGAAAAAGTCACTCACCATTTTAACCATATAATAAGATTAGCGGAGGAATTTTATGCATGGTTTTCCATTATTTAAAATATCCACAATACCATGATTAGACGTAGTAACAAATAATACACATAAAATTTCTACGTAGCTGAGGAACTATTTAGGTATTTTTGAAATGAATTTATGTACACGAGAAAACTGGATAGACAATATGAACTACCAGTAGTTATAAAAATAAGCGGGATTTACGTCGTAAGCTAGTGACCCTTGGCTTGGAATATACTAAATACAGCAATGAACGCCTTCGTTCAACGAAATACTAATTTATGAGAAGGTAGAAGCCAATTAATTAATAATTTAAATGACTATGAGTCTGCTTTAGCCACTGAACGAACTCACAAAAGTTATTTTAGAAGCTGAGACAAAATTAAATTGACTTTATCTAAGAAACAGGAGGGCACTACAGCAGAGTGACTTGTTGGGCGAGTTGTTTCATTCCTACGGTAGCTTTCCCGCTTGTCAGTCTCTCGTGTTTATTTCGCGCCAAAAGCTACCTAAAGACGCCACTACACAGACATACACAGTGTTCATGTGTTCGATCCCGGCTACAGCTGTCGCACTTCGATGGAGGCGAGATGCTGAAGTACCGTGTACTGTGAGATGTCAGTGTACATTAAACCCCAGATATTTATTAACCTTCCTTAAAGTGTACCATATATATATATATATATATATATATATATATATATATATATATATATATATATATATATATATATATATATATATATATATATATATATATATATATATATATATATACGGCGGTATCACGTGCCTGTAAATGTCGCTTTACTGCAAGCAAGCCATCTCAGTGGCAAAGTAAGCTTTCAAGAAAAGCTAACTCGAGGCTCAGAAGGCATATTTGTTGGTAAATCATCGCTACCATAGAGCACTTACGAGTTGTTTCAATTACCTTTGGTAAGAAATCTTTTTGATGACTCATAATAGCTCAGAACAACATCATCGAAACTATATTGCCTCAGAGTATTGAAGCGAGTATTGAAAGGTTTAAAAAAAAAAGACAAAAAATGGTTCGTTCGGTCTCCGACGAAGCAGTCTACTACAGATTGACGAGTTGATTTCACGAGTATGCCAATATCTTTATGGCGTATATAAAAAATTCGACAATTTGCTGAGTAGTTGATTTCAAGCTTGGTTGCATCAATTCGTAATAAAGGCTATTAAAAATGTTTGTTTAAGCGGAACGCAGTTTTGCAAGAGACGGTGTGCCGTGCATCTTTTGGAAATCACAAACGGGAAACATAATCGGCTGTGGTGCGTTTATGTATCCGCAAAGTTTTCGTGAGACGGGTTGTGTCTGGATGAAAAGTAAAGCGGTAACAAATTAATAAGACCAAAATGTAGTATGTAAACGTTTGTGACGGCATAGCTGAATCTGAAATGGTGAATACGACGAAAATAAATTTCTACGAAAGCAGCGTGTTTCCAGGCAGCTGCTCTCACGTGCACTGCTAGTGTTTGGAAAATTTCTAACATCATACTATTTTCGATCTCAACATGTGCGAGCCTATTTTGCGACAATTTCTTTTTTTTTCTCGTAGACACATGCGCCTCGGGAGATGACGCACAGACGCAAGTCGCAGTGGCGCTCCAACGGGAAGCAAGCAGCGAAAATGCGCGCCACGCGTTATTGCGAAGCCTGCGCGATTGAGGCGGTTGCGTGTTCTCCGTTGTTCATCCAGAGCTACTGAACAGGCAGTGTTCGCCAGCCTGCCCTGGATCGAGAGGTAGCGACTCACACGATGGAAACAAATCAAGGAGCAAAAGAAGAAAACAGAAAGCATCCAACGTGTCCCCTCGCTCACTCTTTTATAACCCTGTTGGATGAAGGCGTTCGCGGGCATTAATTAAAAGCCGCAGCCCAGCGGGGTCACTCACCGAAGAGCCTTCGGGATTCGTGTTGCTTGAGGTAGAGGTTGAAGGCGGCCTTCGATGAAGCAGCGGCGCTGAGCAGAGACAGGGCAGCAGCCGCCACAGCCAGTGCCGCCATGCCTGTACCAGGCGCCGCCGCCGACGCCGGAACGCAAGTCGCGAACTACAGAGGGCGCCTCCACGGTGGTCAGCGCTCCTTCTCCCTACTTCCCCAAACGTAGCTCCCTCTTTCCCGTCGCCCTCCGGGAGCACATGGCAGCGCAGTCGCGGGAAAGCGCCCACTCGCTGGAACAACGAATCGGACGCTCCAACGAGTACGGCATTCGCGTCAGGTTTGCCCGCGCAAGAGGGGTGGAGAATGGCGGGAAACCGATGTCCGTGAACTCGAAAAAACACGGGTTGCAACATCAGCCGATGGAGTTAGAGTATACTGTAAGTGTGAATGTATAAGATGCGCAAAAGCTGGAAATTTTCGGTTAGGCTGTACGACGTACGCAGCCGCGGTGGGTACATGTGAGACGTCTTGCACGCGCTGCTAAAAGTGTATGTATGCGACAGGAAACGCCAAATACACAAGGGCCATTCCCTCCTCAACTGCTCATCACTAGAGTCTCAACGGGCTCTGGGGAGACGGGCGCGAGTAGGGGCCTCGTCATGCGGTGTCCCGGACTAAGGACGCCGACCATGTAGCCGGGTCATGCTTTGGCCCCGTACCTCTCTCTTTTACAATAAATGTTTTTCATCATCATCAACATCCACGCGAAACGTACCACCCATTTTGGCGACCATCAAATGTAATGAAGAAAAGAAATCCCGCTTAATAACAGCAATGAACAGCACATCGCTAAAATATTTTGCACATAAATTTTATCACGGACGAGGCTTCCAAATTTCACGGAGTGTCGCCTGAGTGATGTTCGTGAGAAAATTTAATCTGAGTACGTTCCTCGCTTCAACATTGAATTTAGTTTACATGGGCCTATTGAGCAAGGGCGTTGGTGTAAGGCATTTGAAAGCTCAGTGTGTTATCGCAATATTTCAACCATATACGCTTCCAAGAAAGTCGCCAAAATGCTCCATTTTTGCATCCCTCCTTCGAAGTATTGCGCTATGTAATAATATCCGAGCAATAAATAATCGCTCTACGCAAGGTATATCTCGCGCTTAAAATATTTGCCGGCCACTGAAGTACGTTAAGTATGTGTATTACGAGAACATTCTCAATCAGAGAATGTCTTGTTCCAAATTAAGGCTCAATTTACTCGACGTAGTACTCCGTTGAAAAATCAGCTTTATACCTCAGTAGGTAGCAAACAAATCATTCTTATTTATAGCAAGCTTCATCACCACCTTTCTCTTTTTAAGCAATAAAAAAATTGTGCAGCTTGTACCCAGATGGAGTTTTTAAATAGTGATTTTTCAATAGGCTTTACTGCCGACGAGTTTGAAAGCTTGAGGCCATTTATAAAATTATGTAATTAAAGTACAACCACGGTATTGACAGGCAATATTGTAAACATTATGTTGTAATTGGTCATTAAGTTATGAAAAACTAGCTCGTTTAGCTTAGAAGGAAAAAATCTCAATCAAGCAACTTTTAAAAAATGTCACCTGTTCAGACATTTTTCAGAAACACTTTGCTTCACCATAAAAACTTCAAACAATGCTGCTTCACTCTTCGTTACGCGTACATTTAATAAAAAAGCCATCCTTATCAAGGTAATATTTGTGTTAATATATCGTCGTTAACTTTCGAAGATCACAGGAGACGAAATTGGTCCCTCTGTACAAAATAACTTCAAAATTTTTTTTTCTTAGATATGCAGTTAATAGAAAACCGAAGTGCACTTTAGGGCTACTGGGTGGTATGTGCACTAAATATTAACAATCAAATCTAAATTATCAACTTTTCGACCCATGTCGATCTCTCGTGAAATTACCCTTCATATAACATTCGAATATGTTGCTATCGCATTCATTGCTTCGCCCTTTTGGTGAAACTGTGACTTTTCTTTCCTGAATGCAAAGCCACCTTGTCCACATTAGCAATGACGAGCTTCTGAAAGTCTTAGTGTGTTTTAGAATCGAGCAAAGCTGCCCACAGAGCTAATATTCCCACCATCTCACTAGTCGCTTATAGATATAGAAATAAGGAATACTCACCTGCATGTAATCTTGAACTAGGAATAATCGAAAACAAAACATTTTGTGAAAAACAAAAAAAGCAAAACCTGTTTCACGAAAATGAGGCGGGGGGGGGGGGTGAACAAAAGACACAAGGTTTACCTCAATCTTAATGCACTGGGCTACAGTGAATTCCAGTGGCACAACCGGCAGGCCGCGGCGTCTATCTCGGCGGCCCGAAATACCAAGGACCGCCGCTAGGGTTTCTCGTGGTGCCACTGCGCTTTTTCTTAGGCATGGTGGAGCCGCGCATCGAGTCACTCAGCTTGGCTGCCCGAATATCGCAAATCGCTTCGTCGGCGGCTACAGTTTTGAGTACTTCACAAGTACCGGTGTGTTCTGTGGCATTTTCTTGCACTCAATGACGGTACAGCTGTCTGCATTTTGCCAGGAGTCCCACACAAACTTACAAAGACAGAACTTCTCATTATATATTTAAAACTGCGAGACAGTTTGAAAAATTTCATCCGAACGATAAAAGACATTACATTTTATATTTATTTGCCAACATCGATTTCGTTCGGTTCAGGTTTCGGTAATATGAAGGTTTTCGTAAGTGTATATATCATGGGTGACATACATGAATAAACGGACTAATCCTTGAACTCTGTCAGGTGTTCATTTCATTTTGAGTGTCCATCATACTTTGAGTGGTATATAATTTATTTTACTGTTATTAGGCCTGTTTGTATTGTGACGCCTTAGGCCATCATTTAACATCCTTGTCGAAGAAAAGCCCTTTCCAGTGTGTACACGACTAATGAAATCGACCGACTAAGGCCAAGTTAAGCACATTATTTGAGGTTTAAATGTACTGTAGTTTGTGAACAAACCCACAAATTTAGAATTGAGCACCCACTTGAATATTTCATTTCAATTTTAGTGAGAATCGTAACACTGTACGGTTAAGGAACCACACATAATGTTCCCTATATTTTCCTTTGGGGTCGGTTTCATTAGTTGTGTAGAATACAAAAAAATGATCGATCTCCTTGGACAATTTCTTTTTTTCGTACTTTCCAATACACCGGGTGTCCCAGATATCACGCAGCACAAATAAACAAAAAAAAAAAAGAGGACTGGCATTACGCGAACCAAACATAGTGCATATTGTTCCCAGCTTGCTGTAGTAGCTAGTAATCTTCAGGGTACAGGTCGGGTGTCAAGTGTAGCAATATTGAAGGCATTCCTTTCGCTTGATTGAGCGTCACTATCATTATTCATATTTCACGGCCAACTGTTCTCATTGATAAGTGGCCGGAACACTGTTCTGATTACAGCCAGACTGTCTAAGATCACAGCGATGTTTTTTTGGACGGGAAGTGGCAGATAGCACGACCCATATTGGCAGATAGCACGACCCATATTTTTTTTTCTACATTTCTTTTAATGATATGGCCACCATCTGCTGCTTACAGATGAGTGCAGCAGTCTAGGGACGTGTTTTTATGTTTTGCAGGTTTTATCAGCATGAAAAAATGAGTTTCACGTTGGTGAAAGTAGCACGGACAGATATCATTTCAACATGCCCATGTCTACCTCAATGACATTTAGATAAATAGGTGAGTACTTTTAGAGTTTCAAACATAATGACAAATTGTCATTAACTAAAAAATTAGTGGTTACTACACTATACTGGGAATAAGCATTAGGTTTGGGTGGCATAACACCGTTCCTCTCTAAAATTGCGCTGCATAAAGAATGGGACACGCTGTATGATTTAGACTATTATTTTGTGTGTCATGCATTTGCGTTTCGAAATTGTCCTTTGTACGTCACGTCATTTACACCGTTTATTAAACTTCACTGTACTGCCACTTTTTCTGTATCTGAATATTTGCACACATCATATTCCTATAGTAGTATTCATACTAAAAACCAGCTATTGTTCTTTGTACTCATCATATACAAACTGCTCTATTGTATTTTTTATGTTGAGCTAGAAAAGGAGGTCCTATTCAATTTTTTGGCTATGGGACCTCATTTTGCATAGTAACATTCTAACTGGAATCTTTCAGTCATCATTTATTCCTCACAATTACTGATAAAAGAGGATTCAGTTTTCATTTTTAATCTGAAAACTGTCCTCTAACATGAACACCTATATAACAACTGTAATGAAATATGGCCGCGAGTATGTACGTATACTGAGGAACGCTGTGTCACGATAGTGCTGGGCACTGCAATACAAAAAATATACATATATATGCATACTTATACAGTTGATTCTCGTTAATTCAAACTCGAACAGACCTATGAATTTTGTTTGAATTATCAAGAAGTTACAATTATCAGAAGTCCTCAGATATACGAGTGTGGGTGAGATTATACCAAACAGTATGATTAGCCATTAATTTTATCAGATTGAAAAATTAAGCATTTTTTAACCCCAACGGCACACAATGAACAGAAAGCAGAGGTGTAAAGTCCACAAGTTTATCAGCCATTTACTGCTGATCAGACCTTTTAAAGAAATCGTGCATTGCCAACTGCTCCTTTGCTATATATGTACCTTCAGCACACAGCTCTCTATATCAATTGAGAAGTATCGTGGTTTACCATGCGTGTGCTTCATTTCAATCATTTGTTTACTAGCAAAGCCTTTTTTCTTGGCAGGCCCAAGGAGCTTATTTTTCATTTTTAGGCTGTTAGAATTAATATAAGCATGCAAATTTTTAAATAATAATAGAACAGCAGCAAATATTTTCTGGTGTGGCACCATAGAAAGTATGAATTAACCAAATGATGGAGATTGAAATAGGAGGTTCTTAAATACCTTAAAAGAATAGAGTGCCAATCAAAAAATTGAATTTTATTTGAATTAACCAAAAGTATGAATTATCAGAGTTTGAATTATCGCAAGTCAACTGTATTTCAAGAGCCCAATCTCCTTTTGTGCATGTTTTTTGCACAGTTTTCTTGATAATGGTTCACCATCAGCCCAACTACGCGCACTGCAAGACAAAGGCCTTTCCCATGTTCCACCAATCAACCCTCCAGCGTAAACTGTAGAGCAACGCAGTGAGTAATCTGGCTACTTGATGTTTGCAAGAACTAGGAAGCAAGCACACATGCTAGAATTAACCACGCTGCAACTCTGAAGAAGCCCGCAAAAGCCTGACAACGAAGCTAAAGCTGCTAGGAAAATTAGCAATGGCGCCATCTCACGACATCTGTGAGAAAGGACGATGCAGGAGTCAAGACGGTAGCACCACTAGAGTATAAAGCTCACTATACACTGGAGTAACATGAGAGCAGGTCAATTTTGGATTTTGTAAATGCCAAGGTTATGTTTGGCTACACAGCTTTTGAATCTTTTACCATGGTTTTTTTTTTTTTTTTTTGCTGGCCTGCATTGCACACTTGTCGAGACACACAAATGTCAATCCTTTACACTATGCCAAGCGTTGAGCGTGGCATTGGTTGTCATAAACATTTGCATGCAAGAATCTCCTTATAACAATGAGACCAAGGCTACGTTGGTAACCGAGATAACACAGAGCTGGGAACACAAAGAATGCCAGGATCTTCTAGTAAAGAGAAACCAACCAAGAGACATTCGCTCATGGCATTCAGTGGTGCACATGCTCTCAGAAGTATTCTCATCTTCAGAGGGCAAACTGTAATCCCGACCCCCAACCCCAATTCCCCCAAATTGATCCTCTGCTTGCCACTGCAGTTCTTTGCTCATTTCGTAGCCTCTTGCAAAGCACTCGCAGATTTTTGTGACAGGCCTCTGAGTAAGCCCATAAGATAACTATAGCTCACCACAGACGTCCCCAGTTGTCTATACAAGGCCACCACCTTTCAAGTGAGGGGCCATTCATTTTATTACACAGAGAAAGGGGAGGGGAAAGTCTGCACAACAGAAACAAGAAACACTTTGGCCGGGAACAGGGAGGCCGCCCCTTTCACAGAATATAGTCCAACTCGTGACGAATGTAGTTGTTGCGGCCATCGTCAGGCACACGGGCATAGCCAGCCACCAAGGCATCTTGCCCGCCAATGTACAAACTGTTGTATATCTTCCAGTAGACGTCTCGCACTTTCCTGGCTGGATGGAAAAGGCCCTGCATCAGAAAGAGAGCAGAAAAACAAGGTTAGTCACAGTAACACTTCATTCCACCATTTTCATACATTACAAAACCAAATGTCGAAACCCAAGAAAGGCAGAAGTTTAGCAGAAAATGGAGGATTGAAGAGATTGAACGCATGAACACAGCATAGCGGCTAGAGCCAATGTTTCGACAAGCAGACTTTCTTGAAACCTTGGGTTGTCTTTTTAGAGGCTGCAATTGCAACTTGCGGATTTGAAGAAGACAAGATCACTGGTCAATACATTGGCCCTATTGGCAACCCAGACTCCCCAATTTTGCATCACAGATGTTAGTTGCATATGTTTTTGCAGTAATCGTTAATGGGTTGAGAATGCCTCGTTTATAATAAAGAAAACAAGAATTGTATTATTCAAGTAAAAATCAATTAACTGAGCTCAAGGCAAGTGTTGCAACTGTTGTTTCGTCCACCTACACATCAAGCCACGTGTATCCATCATGCAATGGACGTCATGCGAGGAGACATCCCCCAGCGGCAATGCATGTGACAACTGCACTGTGACTGTGAAGTCGGTGGTCGCAGCATGTGCGATCGGCGTTGGACACGTGCAGCTTGTGCAGTTTTGTGCAATCATCGGTGTTCCAAAGCCAGTGCACCACTTGACTTTCACTGCCATTGGCAAAAAAGTGCATGCCACCACCAAAATTCTCACACGGGCCGGAGAGCAAAGGCCCATCGCCACAGTGACGCAAAAACAAAGCCCCCCTAGAGGAGGCAGCTCCCAAGGACTGTCAGCGTCCGAAATATGGTGCTGGGTCATTCAGAAACTGTGAACTTTTTCTAGATAGCCTTACTGACATTCTTTGTGAATTTTGTTCAGATTGATTGAAGAGTATATTATTAAACACTTTTTTTAACTTTCAAACATGTTTTCTCAGTTCTTCAATTTGATGCATTTTTAGAGCTTGTGCACTAACATTTGTGTGCTTTATGTAGTCGGATTGTAATGAAACTTGGCATGCTTAATATTTAACATGTTCTAAATTCAAAGAAACAACATTCAGAGGTTTTATTAAGCACATTCAGCTAAATAATTTCAAAACCTTGTTCCTTGAACATGGTAAAACTGAAACTCGGCATTCGAATTTTTCCTTAGGCCAGCACACATGTTACACAATGTTTATTTGCTTTATTGTATTCCTAGATTCATTAGGAGCAACAAATGCTATCTTTTGGTGTTTTCTTATACTCACTATTGTTGCCTAAGCTTGCACAAAAATACAATGTTTATACAAATTCATGATATGCAAAAAAATAACCAAATGAGCCATAAAAAAAGTAAAACCAGATTCGAAAAGAGGTGCTCAAACTCTATAGCAGTCACAAATATCCAAAGAAATTCTTTCCCGAGAAGCTCAATTAGCAATTTATATCATTTATTTTATTTGCATTTTCCTCAACACGCCGAAATTTTTGCCCAATGAGCTCGTTAAGCTGTTGCATTGATAAAATAACTGGCCCAGTCTACCCCTAAAGTACTTCCCCATTTTTTTTCCCCCTCCAAAACTAGCTGCAGATGTGATGAAAGACTGTGTACCTGGAGGCAGTATTGGAGGATCTTGATGGGCCCCAGTGCCAGTCGCAGTCCCTCGACGGCCCCCATGAATGCCTGCACCAAGTGGGGAGATGTCTCGAAAATGTTCGGCCACACGTAGTTCAGCAGGTGCACCAGGGCGTCTTCGCAGCCGAAACCGTATACGCCCAGAGACATGTGCTGGATGGCCGCACATGCCGTCTGTCGATGGACCAGATCTCTGCATAGTAACAAATCAAATTCAGTGACCACCAAAGGATGATTTCATTACTTTATCGCTAAGGCTTATCTAATGAAGAAAGCATCTCACCAACAAACATTTGCCAAAACAGAGGCTGCGCCTCTGTGTGCTGTATCAATATATGCACAGAAAATGAAGCGAATGTGTGTTTATGGCAAACAGGGTGCACACGTAGGTGCGACTGGCATTATCCATGCATGAAGTATTCCTGAAAGGCTTTGGTAAGCATTTAGAGGCTAAAGAGTACGACCTACATGGCAAATTGGCATTGAAAAGGCATTATGCAGCACCCACCCAACCACATTGAGTATTCTGCACTAACCTGTCCATGAGGGCATCTTCAAGTAGCGGTGTAACAGCGTAGATGTAGTCGCGGCCCATCTCCCCAATATACTCGAACAGGAAAGAGAGAGACTTGAGCACACCGTTCTGCACATTCAGCTCGGGCACCCGGTACTCGTTCATTAGAGCCGGCAAAACTGTGAAGGGGGAACACGTTTCTGCCACTATGGCAATGGCCACTGTGGTGCACACTCGGTTTTGTCGTTCCTGCAAGACAAGAAGCTCTTTTTATTTATTTATTTATTTATTTTCCAAATACTGTTAGCCTTTCGGCTGTTACAGGGGTGGGACATACTAAGAATGACAAACATCAATACATTCAAATCATACAGCATTTTAAACAGCAACACTTGAACTTAGAAATGTTACATAACATACATTAGAAACACCGGCATTGAGGCTGAAGAAAAAACAGTGCAGTCGTAGTAAGCATACAAATAAATTGCAATAAATTAACATAGTGGACCATGCTTACAGAAAAATATCTTTGAGCCCTTCCTCAAATTTTTCCAGTGAATAACAATGAACCAGTGGTAATGGCAAAGCATTCCACTGACGAATTGTTTTTGGAAAAAATGAATTCGCATATACATTGACACGCTGTTGTGGCACTTCGTATGTGTAATCGTTCACGCTTCTTATGTTTCTTCCGCGGCGTGGCGTTAAGTATTTTGTTGTGTTTATGTTTAATTTATTTTTTGACAATAAAAACAAGAACTTCATCCTTGCCAATTGCCGTCGTTCGGCTAAAGTGGGCAGTTGAAGAGTGCGTAGCATTTCTGTTACTGACTCAGTTGAGGAGTACTTTGAAAGAATAAACCTGGCAGCTCGCCTTTGTACTCTTTCTAGCATATTAATGAGGCCGATTTCCGAGGGATCCCACACAATGCTGGCCTATTCCAATGTTGGCCGAATATACTTAAAATATGCTGCTAGTTTAACGGGAGTCGTAGCAAGTCTTAATTTCCTTCGCAAGTACCATAATTTTCTCTCCGCCACCACACAAATGTTTTCCAAATGGGTCCTCCAATTACTTACTTTTGTTTGTGACACGAAAAGCAACTGTTTTAGTTTGATTTATTTCTATTTTAGATTCAGTGCACCAATTACTGACAGCATCAAGAATATCATTAAATGTTTTTTGGTCAGCTTCACTGTGTATTTATAAATTAGGCAGTCGTCTGCAAAAAGTCGCACTGTAGTACTTATATCTATGCCGCATGAAAAGTCATTTATGTAAGTTAAGAATAATATCGGTCCTAAAACTGAACCTTGTGGTACCCCTGAGGTAACGCTTAATGACTCAGATTTGAAGCCATTTATTTCTGCATATTGTGTTCTGCCTGTCAGGTACGCACTTATCCACTGTATTATGTTATAATTTATGCCTAGGTGTGCTAACTTATTAATTAACTCCCTGTGAGGAACCTTGTCAAAGGCTTTGGAGAAGTCGAGACATATTGCGTCAATCTGAACACTATTATTTAAGGCACGCGTGAAGTCATCGACTGTTTCTATTAATTGGGTTACAGTGGATAAATTCTGCCGAAAACCATGCTGATTAGGAAAAGATGTTTTTGTGCCCTCAAGATACGTATACATAGCTTTAGATATAATATGCTCTAAAAGCTTGCAGCATACACAGGTGAGGGAAATTGGACGGTAATTTTCCACCTTTTGTTGGTCTTCACCCTTCTGCGTTGGCACGACCTTCGCCACAAGCCAGTCGTCTGAGACACCCTTTTGCTCTATTGAGGCATTATATAATATGTATAAATAGTGCGCAACCCATTCCGCATACCTTCGCAGGAAATTATTTGGTATGCCGTCTGGTCCGATCGACTTTTTCACGTTCATGTTCAGTAATAATGATACGATGCCTTCATAAGTGATCTGAACGTCAGGCATAACTGACAACTGAGAAGGAAGTGGCGTGGATGCATCACCATTATCAGGACAAGCAGTAAACATTGACTGGAAAAATCTGTTGTGTAGGTAAGCGATGGAAGAGCAGTCGGACACCAATTCATCATTGACAACAAGAGAATGCATGCGTCTTGAGTGGTCTTCCTTCTGAGACAAGTGACGCCAAAAACGATGGGGGGAAGATTTCAAAAATATCGGCAATATTTCTTTGTAATACTTTGTTTTTGATTAAAAGAATACTGCCATGATAACAAAAACAGGTAAAGCCAGTATGGTGACGCTAATTTACAATTGCTCAAGCAATCACAATTCTGCTGTTTGTTCAGCCTAATTCTAGGCAAGTTAATGAAGACCTCAACAGGATGGCATGCATAAAAAGTGAAACACCACAAAAATCAACGCATTTTGAAATAGCACACACCTGGACACGCAGGTTGTTGAGGAGCGTGGCCAGCACATCGTGGGGACCAATGGCCTTGGCAATATAACCAAAGGTATTGACAGTGGCTCGTCGGATGGCTTTTTTGTGGGCCTTCAGTAGCTCTAGCAGCTCAAAGCAGATTCGCATCCACTCCCGAGCGGGCACATACTCAGCGCCTCGATCGGCAATACGACCGACCAAGTCAATGCAGTTCTCCTGCACCTTCTCATGCCGATTCTTCAGGATTGGGGTCAACCGAGGCAGCAAGTCCTGCACAGAGGCAAGGCAAAGATGTGAATCAGTGCACCGACACCAGCCATGCTTGAAACAAAACATCATACTAAATGCCTCTTTTTTTTTTTTATACCACCCAGCTCTAACTTCCAAACCAAGCAAGTCTTGAAGTATTCTTAGTGTCTTGCATAAAAACAAGGACAAGCAGTGAGAAACACAAGTGCTTGTTTATGAATAGCTTTAAGCTATTGTATTTACTTGAATCTAAGCTGACCCTGATTCTAAGCCGACCTCCTAAAATCCAAAGCCAGGAAAAAAAAAAAAAAGATTGCCTCGAATATAGAACGAGTGAAACAGCTAGCACATGGTTCACAAAGAGAAAACATTTACTGAACATAAGTGAAACAAAGCAGTTGGTTCATGATGCAAATAACTCAAGGAGCATACAGCCGCTACTCCTGTTGTGTTTCTTTGTTGACACTTTTTTTTTTTGCGCTGCTTCTAGTTATTTGCATCATAAAGATGCCGCGCTCATTCCGAGTAGTTGTCACTGTCTTCAAACAGTGCGCAATCCTCGGTGCCATCAAGCGCATTGGATATGCCGCACTTTTTAAAAGAGCGCACAATCAAAGTTCCTGGGATGTCGTACCTCCTGCCACAGCCCCTTCAGCGAGGCACATTTTTTTCATCCACTCCAACGTCCCGCCCGGCTTGAAAGTTGGACGACGACTCCGTAGCTAGGACAACTTTGCTTTTATCAGGAGTGAGACAGCTGAGATTAAATTGGGAACAGTCTTTGAAGCCACAAAATTTCAATTTTGGAGCAGCGAAACCTTGCTTTAGAGCAGTTAGCGACATTTATTATGTCGTCCTGGCAGCTTGAAAATCGAAATGTTTAGCAAACGTGGTGGCACGAGTGCATATTTTAATTGGATTATAATACACACAACACAGATTTTGAAGGGAGTTTTTAAACAGATTATCGGCAGGTATAAACTGCACTACTTTATTTTACATACCACGTGACAACAACAACAAAAAAACTTTTGTTGAAAACTAGGTTCCCCTAAACAATAAAAAAAAAAAACGCATCACACTCAAAAACAAATTCAAAAATCATGATTGCACAAGAATCTGAGTTACGTAACAGTGGTCCTTCACTTAAAGAAAAGGCTGACATGATAGCGTCAAGCAAGAATTTTAACAGATAAAAAAAAAAAGCGTGCTGCATCGCCGTTCGCGACCACCTCGTGCGGGACCACCTTCAAGAGTGCAGCGCGGAAGCCAAGAAACATCGCCACACCGACTATCTCCTAAAGCGCGTGCGTATGGCACTAAATGATAACTGTATAGTACTGATAACGCCTCTCCAAGCAAACAACCATGCGTCATTAATAAGTGCACAAGCTGGCCAGTTTTATTTTTTTTAATATCATAGGTCATCACCGACCCGTTGATGTAGAATTCCTGATAATACATCAACTTGCAATTGCCGCCCGTGCCACGACTCGCATAACGCACAGGTAAGAAATTCGTGTTCACACAAATGAAGTGTTGGAACGTACAGACGTACAGTTTTATTGCAAAACGTACAGTTTTACTATTGCAAAACGTACAGAACGTACAGTTTTATTGAAAAAAAAATATGAATGGAAACGAAGTCACACTGCGAACGGCTGCTGCTCGAAAAACTGGTCGAACATAAAGCTCAACCTAAAAGCGCGTGTAGCCCAGAGCCGGCACACAGCGACGCCTTTTAAAGCACTCATTGCAAGTTTTTATTACAAAACAGAGTAGTGGCAAATCACCATTCATGAAAACTGTGCCACGTCTGACGCGCCATGAGTCGCGAACAAAGCCCCGAGGTTCCCATTAATATAGTTCAAAATGGGTTTGAACGCGCATTCAGTCACCACGGCTTCGCAAATAACCTCTCTGCCTGCAGACACTTATGTGCGAATTTCGCGCACGATATCTTTTTTTTACATGCAATAAGAACTTGCTTGTATAAATTAGTAGTGTATAATGCGGAATATAGGTCAACCCCCTTACCTTGACCAGCAAAAAAATAAAAAGGCGGAATTATGTTGAGCTTCATTGAGTCCACCAAGCTGCCTGAGCTCTCCTCTGACGATGACTGCTTTTCACTAGCTGCCCCGCATAGCATGCCGTCCTCAGTGCCGCCGCAGGTGCTGCTGATGCAGCATTTCTTAAATGTGCGCACCACCATCTCTTCAGGCAAAGACCTCTATGCCTTGGAGACCCAACTACAAACTGTAACGAGAGGTGGCCTGCGCAGCCGGCCTGTCGGGGTCCGTGGGTTGTCGCCAGCCATCCATTCAGTGTACAACCCAGGCATACGGTCTTTGAAAGATTTATTAAGGACGACGTGCAGCGGTTGAAGTACTGACGCCATCCCTCCCAGAATGACAAGATCTGTATTTCTATCGCCAAGGCTCTCCATCACTGATGCCGTCAAATGCCCGCGAAATGCATGCAACACGAGCATGTTCCGGTGCTGCAGCAAGGCTCCGGGCTGCTGGTTCCACACTGTGCAGATCCACTCAAGCATTAAGACCTCGTCCATATACCCCTTATCATTGACACGGACAACATCTCGCGGGAAGGCCTCCTTCGGCATCGTCATCCGCTTGAAGATGAAGGGTGGCAACTTTCTGCCATCGACCGTGTAGGAAGGCATAATGGTGAAGCGCGAATCCTCGCTTCGGGTTGACAAAAGGTTCACCTCTTTTGCCCCACATTCACAAACAGTCGTGGACGACTGTCGAACCACACTGGAGTTTCATCGGCGTTGCCGATATGGCCTAGCATGTAGCCATGCTGTCGCCGAAGGCTGTTCACATAGAGTTCAACCTCTATCAATTTGTCCTCGTACAGGCAGCTTCTGGCATATTGACGTGCACCGTCGAAGGGCAAATCCTTTGCGTCACATGAAGCGACAAACTCAATAAATGGACCCCTTGAAATCTTTCCTTGACAGACCGGCTTCATGGGCGAGCTCGACTGCTTTTGTGCGAGTGAGCTCCACATTCACTAGCAGGGATCTGGCACGGTACTCACGGACGAAATCCGCTACTTAGTCCTCGAGTTCTGGGTGCACAGCTCGACGATCCCTGAACGACGTCTTCCTCGTGTTGCATACTGACAGTTTGGATGTTTGGTTGCGCCAGTACCCGACTGGCTTTTTTCGGACACTTCAAACTGCCGCTATGCCACCATGTTGCCATTCACTTCCATAGCTGGCCATAGAGTAAGGTCGCCTCTTGCTACGAACACTGAATAAACAAGAAAAGAATACTCATAGCATATCCACGAAGTGAATGATGATGAGTGAGGCGAAGCGTCCGTCAGCCTGTCCGTGCTTCCTTCCGTCCGACCATAAGCGCGTCCGCCCATGTGTCCGTCTGTCTGTCTGTCAGTGCGTCCATCTAGTGGAACACTCCAAGTAATGCCATCTCGAATCCCCTGTGGCACATACACGCTCCGCGCGTTCATCCATCCATCTATCTGTCTGCTAGTCTGTCTGTCCGCCTGTCCATGCGTCCATCTAGTGAACATTCCAAGTACCGCAATCTTCCATCTCGCACCCCGGTGGCTACGTACGACAACGATGAAGGATGGACAGACCCACGCCTTAAGGAGCTCCTCTCCTAAAATGTCGTCGGCAGAGAACGCGTCGGGTTCTCTGCAAAATTTCCAAGGAGGCAATGTCGATGCCCAAAAAGCATGCGACACTCCAGGTTGCCAGACGATCACTTTGTTTATGCCAAGGGCCGATATATAGGTCGAGGGGCGACTTTTTAGCGATATTTTTTGGAAAAGATTTCAACCTATATTCCGCACTATACGGTACATAATGGGTGTAAACAGGGAATGGGTCGCACGCGTTCCGTCGCTCACAGAAGCTATTTGGGAACCCATGTGCACATGCCAGAGCATCCAGGAGGCGCATCGCATGCAGGGAGACGACTTCACGTTCACAGTTTACTCGCTCACGGCAAACACGCACGCATAAGTGACCACACGCAGCAGCGTTGATATGAAAACCGCAGTGACCGAAGGAACGCACTATGCACAACAAAGAACCTGAGTTAACCCCCGCTACGCTCACCACTCCACTCAGTGGTTTAATTTAGGCGACAGTGGCACCGGAACACACAGCTTGAATAAACAGAAGGAGCAGCACACTCAATGCCCGGCAGCACATTTTTGCGGGGTCACACATATTTACAAAAGTATGGAGGAGATTATGGCCACACCTTGGGAGCCTCCGTCACCAGAAATGTGCAAAAAACAAAAAAACAAAAAAAAACAAGCACACACACACAGGAGTGGATTTGTCTTATTAGTCCACTCGGCCTTTTTTCCCCATTAAAGCTAATGTTGGCATTAAAATTATAGCTTTCGAGGCTGTTTTGGAGCAGTTCAGGGCAATTTTCGATTTTTATACTTTTGGAGCAGCTTGGTGCAAGCAAACATAAATGTATCAAAAATGCGCAATATGGCAGCTGTCTCAACCCTGTTTTATAAGCGGCACTTAATGACACTGCCTGTCTGGCGCCATTCAGCTACGCCACACACAGACCACTCGTTTTGACAAATGGCTCACCTCAATGCTTGCCACAAAGATCAAACGGCAGCCTCACGTGTAGCCAGGTGTTGGCTTGGCTACTAACAGCTACAATATTACATAGGTGGCACTAGTTGTGCACCACTTTTTCTCAATGAAAAATAGCATGTTTTTCAAAATTCTCGAATCTATGCAGACCCTGGAGTAATTAGTACGGTAAGAATATGTCACACTAACAAGGCCAAAGGTCTACCCTTGCTAAGTCATTGTGCAAGCAGAATAAAAATAATTGCACCTTGATTGGTGGAGTCATCTTGTGCATGCCAATGACGTTCACAATGCCCTTGAGTGCACCCAGAATGGAGCCCAACACTTCGGGGTACTCTTCGCCCAGGTACTCGTACAGCACCACACCCAAGTGGCCCATGAGCTTCTCCTCCTGGCATGTCTTCATTACGACAGCGATGCGCGAGATCAGGTCAGCTGCCTGTTGTCGCACCTTGGCCGACTTGTTGTTCAGCCGCCACAGAATGGTGCCGCAAATTTGAGGCAGGTATGCCTTCACTCGCTTGCCCAGTGCGTTCACAATTGTGCCAAAGCCATTCAGCATAACCATGTCCTGAGGGTGAAGCAAAGACACATCTTTTGAATGATGGGGATGCAGCACTTATTGCAATACAAATCAAGGCAAACTTTTTAGGGAATCACTCAAGGTTAAGTTTCTCAGGTCCATGCTTCCTGTTGTGTAAATGTTGATAAAGAAAACACCCTTTGTAGCGTAAATGTCACTGAAAAAAAAAAAAACACATTTCAATGAAGAAGAAAACAAAGGCTATGATCACCATAACCAGCACATCTGCATGCTATTCAAGACCAAGGGGAAAAACACATCAACGAAAGAAAAATAAAAATAAAAATTGAGTGCTTTACTGTGACCTGCCAGAAAAAGCAGCAGCAACTTTATTATTAAGTTGCTTCTTCTTCTTCTGACTGGTCAGAGAAAAGTTAAACAATGACAAAGAATTCACCTCCCATTCCACTGTTTTCTATAGTTCCAATTCATGTGTATAGATACAATCACACAAATACAGATAATTAGAGGAACTGACCATTTTTTCACTACACTGAATTGAGTGTCTTTGTAGACTGAGTGAGCGTACGCAGAGGTAGACTTTGTGGCACATTAGATGAAATTTGACAAGTAAACAATGCAATTAACCAAGAACATCCAAGTAACTTTAACTCGTGTCTTTCACATTGTAACTCGTTATGCCTTGCAAGAAGTCCTGCCCCTGATTTTACAATTTAATCCATTAACAAGTGCACAGGAGACCTTTGCCCTGAAGTGCTACAAAAGCATTGCGACAAGAGGAGTGTACCAGAGGGAACGAGGATCAGCACAATCGTTGCACTGTCCCAGAAAGCTCGGGCTCGTTTATGTTCGGAAGCGTTTCCCCACTTGTGTGCCAGGGAGGCACCAATGGCCCCCATGTTGCCACAGCTGCTGAAACTATTCCTCCCTTGTGCATCGCTTGGTGCAACAGAAAAATGCTCCAGCAGCTGAAGCTGTATGAGGCATCAGTGTCACCCACTGGCCTACATAGGAAGGGCTGGAAACGTCGTTAAGGCCGATGTCTCATGCCAAACGACCTCCTGCTTCCCTTCTGCTAAGATGACTGCAAAAGTTTCATCGACAGCACCATCAAACACAACTCGTCCATTAAACAGTAGAGCGAGGCCTGTGCCAGTCTCTTTCAGGTTATCAAATATAGGCTGAAAAAGGGCTGCAAAATCAATACGAGCTGAAAAATGGCTGTAAAAGTCTACAAAACAAGTTTCTTTTAATGTTTTCTGAAGAGTTGATTGTCTTGGTGAAAGTATTCAAGAAAAAAATTGCCTCCAGTGCCACAAAAAGTACAGCCAATTTCTCAATACAGATAATTTGCTAGCTCTTTTGATATAGTATTGACACGGCCTTTTCAAAATTTAAGGGCTGAGTGCCAACAATAGGCATAGGTCATAGCAAGGCTCAAGTAACCATCACTGTTTTGGAGAGAGTGAATTCAAGCTTCAAAATGCCTTTCACTGGGCAACAGGTAAAAAAGCTTGCACATCATTTCTGCTATTAGTTGGTACATTTAACCGCACATATGCTATGTCAAATTTACGATATGTCAACATGAAATTCACCCCGGTACTTAAAGAACATGATTGGTGCTGAAGCTTCTATCCATCTTGGAAGACAAACCTTCATACAATAGGCAGTCTCTTCACTTTACACTTCAGCTGAACTTTTAAAAAAAGGGGATGGAAGATACTATTGCTCCAGGATGATTCATCAGGAGTATAATGCTTTCGTTCAATTAGGTGCAGTGCTGGAGTTGACTCAGTGAAGTGGAAGAAGAGTTTAGGGCCTGGGACTGCCTCATAGTACAGAAGAGCTGTATTCTTTATATTATCGCCCGTTACCTCTAAAAAGAGTACGTAACATGTGAAATTGCTGATCACTTAAACAAAAGTAACCCACCTCAGTTGTCTGCTCCTGGTAAGCATAGAGAATGCCATCAATCAGCTGTTCTTCTAATCGAGAGTCAATGTCTGTAGCACCCAAGTTGCCCAGAATTTTCTCTATTGTCTCCATAACCATCTTGCGGTACTGTTCGTTTTCATCCTTCAGGTCGTCCACTACCCGATTCACAATCTCGGCTGCACCCACTTTGTTAGCAATTTCCACTGTCGTGTCCACAAGCTGCAAGAGTAAAAAGGTCTTTAGTAAGCAATAGATTGAGCCTAGGTTGCGATTTCACAGCTATTACTTCGATCTGAACCTGTACATACTGACCAGCCACAATTCACAGATAGCTGATCATAACTAACTCCAGGGGTTTCACGAGCCTAAACCACGACATAATTATGAGCCATACTGTAATGGGAAACTCCAGGTTGATTTTCACCATATTGGGTTCCCTGACATGAACCTGGCTGAAAGTACAAATGTGCTTTCTTAAGTTGCCCCCTTTGAAAGGTGGCCACAGTGGCTGGAAATCGAAACGTTGGCTTCGGGCTAAGTAGTGCAACCCCTTAGCCACTACCAGCCGCAAGCGGTCGTCACAATAGTAGCTGGCATAATGCAGTGCTCAATTAGAGCTCATGCGCCATCATTTGCAAAGGCAATAAAATACGACTACACTACGTAAAGTTTGTGATTGCAATTATGCAACAGAGATGAGGTTTTTTTTACTCGATAAAAAAATAACATGACAATACAAACTATGGCATGTAATGCAGCTGCATCCATAAGCCTATAATTGTGCCAGCAAAGACCCCTGCACCATAGAATAGCTGCATTAACTGACTGCCCATCATGTTCATTTATTCGCAACTTTCACAGATGGTGGCGTCGCCATGTGGCATCCGTCGTAACTGTCGTTTGAGGGATGCCCACGCAGCCAGCCCATGCCATCGTTCAGTCGACCTCACTTTGGCGGTTCACTAGTGCTTTTATTTTGTTGCTGACAATTTATACTATGGTTATTCTGAAGTTGAAGAGGTACTGTGAGCCGTAGTAGCAATGATTTACTCTTTATTGTTTGCTTGCTTAGCTAGAAGAATCAAGAAATATGTTGGATGCCGCTGTGCAGACGACGTGCAAAGGCGAGGTTTTCTGCTTTTTGCACGAGCACAGCTGCTCGAGGCTTCACCGGCCGCGGCACGAGCAGCGTTCACAAAGCTCTACGTGCATTCCTTCACACCACAGCAGACGATGTGCCTGGCGCCCAAAACTTCTTTTCCTTCAATATACGCTGCACATGCGTTTCTTAACACGCAGTGTGGGATATAATACATGCTGGGGTCAATGACCTTCTCAGCAAAGCCTTGACAACACTGTGGCTGCAGTCGAAAATACTACGCAGTTCGAAGTGACGGGCACACCGGCGGTGGCTGCCGGCTGCACAATTCCCCAAATGACAGCCATGCTGGGTTTGCACTAGCGCCCTCTCTAGGCAGTGAAAGTTGTGAATATTCATCACAGTGTTTGTGCATTTGGGTACAGTAATAGAAACAATAAGAGAGGAGTGTACCAGAGGGGAGAAGATCAGCACAATCATTGCACCGTCCACGAAAACTCGGGCTCCTTTTATGTTCGGAAGCATTTCCCCACTTGTGTGCCAGGGAGGCACTGATGGCCCCAATGCCGCCACAGCTACTGAGGCTCTTCTTCCCTTGTGCACCATTAGGTCAGTGGAGAAATGCTACAGCAGCTGCAATTGCATGAGGTCCCAGCGTTTTCCAACAGGCTACACATATAGGGCTGGAAACGTCGTTAAGGCGAGCCTTACGCTAAACGACCTCCTGCTTCCCCTCTGTTGGCATCACAGTAAAACTTTAGTGGCAGAGCTATCCCATGCAAAGTGTCCTTTAAAAGGCCAACTGAAACCTTTCTCGTCTGCCTGCTAATAACTTGAGGGTAGATCTTCTTGAGAACTTATTTCGAAGCAGCACAATATAATACAGTGAAAGATTGATGCTTCAATGAAGCTGCATCTATGCTTTGTGATTGAAATACTGCACTACAGTTACTGGGACAAAAGTTAGAGGGGGGAGGATAGACATAATGCAACTGGCTACATTGATTGGGTCCTATTGAGTAATCGCCTCTATTTCAGCTTTGTTGTACCCTGAACTATTTGTAGATATTTAAACAGACACTTAAGTCAAATAACAATATAGGTCAGGTGAAAGCTCAATGTATGATGTTTAAAACGACAATATCATCAACAGCAGTGCCCTACTTACCAAGAAATTGATGTAAATGCACGAGAACACATGCGCTAAGAGTAGGACATTTGGAAAATGATCCCGTTGACGTCAGACTGACTGCCTGCAATTATTCAGCAGTAATCGAACCAGATGCACTAAATAAAATCCTTTTGTGCATCAAGAGATGTAATAAAATGCTACTTGTTCGTTTCTGTTTAAATATTGGAAAAAAGAACCACCGGACGTTACTATGGCGAAGGACGCCATGGTAATGAACGTGCAAAAGTTCTATTTTCGCCTGGCTAAACTGGACAGGTCGTGCCATCTAGCGGGGCCCAGTTTAACCGAGCCCGCCTGCCACCTCTGAGGCCGCGGTAGGAAATTGTTCAATGGCTATTGTTACTGTTGTGGCTCCCACTACTTTCATTCCGCTGCTACTAGTGTTCGCAGCCGCACAGTAAAAAAACGGTCAACGTTGTGCACGGCAAGAGTGACGTGAAGGATTCCACTTGAGGCGGGTAATTTGAAGTGAGATAATGCGATACAGATCACTAAAACCAATTCTATTTCAAAATAAGCACTTCCTTGGCACGGAAATGGTACTACGAGGCTTCAGCAATCAACATCAACTTAATATTTGGCTTTAGTGTCCCTATAATTGAAATATTGGCAGTCCTGTAATGTTGCATGGCTGCAGTCTTTACTAAACGTTATAATGCAATACTCAGGTGAAACATTGACAAAAAGATTTACATCACCTCTGAAGCACAATTTCAAATGTACCACAAGGAGTATTCCATAAACTGGAGTACAAAGAAATAAAGGTTGCATTCATGCCACCTCCATGCAGAAACACGACATTACAAATTAGCCAAATATACTCTGCTGTAGAAGAGTCAAGAAAATCTATTTGCACAAAGAAGTGGTGTAAAACAATAAAGCCTGGAAAGGCTTCTACCCCTGTGTAGCTTTATATGAAAATTCCAATTGCCTATGAAAAAAAGTTGAGCACTGACCTGTCTGTAATTCCTCCTGTCCAATGCCATGCGGTGATTCCAAAAATGTTTGAAGAAGTGAGGCAGCACCTCTTCCTTGATGTACTGGGGCTCCACACCATCTGTGGCACAACACTGCTTCACTACCTTCAGCACAATCTTTTTCATCTCCTCATCAGGAGACTGAAACTCTCGGATCAGGATCAACATCACTTCTCTGGTATAGTAGTTGGCATACTCGGCGTCCATCAACGGGATCAGATAGCCAATGGCCTTGAGAAACGCAGCCAGACCTTTGCCCCGATGCGTTCGAATACCCTTCCAGAGGGGCTTGAGCACAGAGTCGAAAGACTCAATGCCATAAGGTGTCGCTGCTTCAGCAAGTGCAGCAAGGGCCAAAGCTGTGATGGTACGCACTTTCTGCTGTTCATCAACAAGACCATGCTCAATAATCTCAACGAGAGCACGAAGGTGAGGTAAGATAGCACAGCCCATGAGGATGGCAATTTGTTGGACGATCTTGATGCCTGTGTGGCGTGCCTGCCACGATTTTTTGCTGCGACAGACGGCCTTCAGGAAAGGAAGCAGTGCAGGGATTCCCAACGCTGAGGCGACCACAGCAAACGCACGGGCTGTTGTGTTTCGGACGTATTCATCGATGTTATCGATGTCAGGTCTCATGGTGGAGATCATGGTTGCCAGGCCAGCAGCTTTAGCAAGGTTGGAAATGATTTCTCTGCCCTCAACGCGAGCATAGTAGTCCTCATCAATAAGAAGGGGCTCGATAACAACAAGAATCTTGTGTACATAAGGGCGAACAAGGTCGTCAAGTTTGTACAGAACGCGATCAATTACTTTGACGAGAAGATGACGCTCTTGATCTTCCAATGTGGGTGACATAAGCAATGGGAGAATCTGGTTGAAAAGCGCACCAGCACCCAACTCTCGTGCCTTGTCAGTGATCTGTCGGAGTGCAGCTTTACGCATGGGTGGTGTGCCATTTTTGATCTTGAGTAGCAGCTTCATGATTTTGCGCTCTTTCTGCTCTTCAGGGCTCAGCAGCTCCTCATCCACTTCAGCAAGGAGTTTGTCGAAGTACTGCAAATCCTCGGGTTTCAAAGGGGGCAGGTTTCCTTTTGGCTGGCTGTCGGCAAGCTTCACCGGTTCCTCTTTTTGGAAGAAAAACCCTGGCCCTGCACCAGGGATTCCTGCACCTACTCCTCCAAGTGGTGTAGGTGTGGCCGTCAGCTTGCGTGCTGGAGTTCGTATAGGCACATAACCAGCTGGCGGCTGCAATATCTTGTAGCCAGGTGGGAACATGGCATCTAATTCTTCATCAGTAAGCGGGCGGTTTCGCTCGTCAATCTCCCTCTCCCAGCGATAAGCCTGAAAAAGAAACAGCTCTATATTACACAGCAACAATGAACTTAGGCAACAATATACTTTCCGAAAATTTGATGCATCATTGGCCAAAAAAATTTCATTGATGGGAGCATACAAGGCTTGCTTCAAAATGACAAAAACAAGAAAATCATCCATGACGACGACACAATTTCTGTTACATGAGTGCAGTCTGCAAACACAGCTCCACTTGAATATTCTGCACATAAATGCGCTAAACAAGCACTCAAGAATGATAGCAGGCTCACTCACCTGGAGCTGTTCTGGAGTCATGGCCATGATATGTCCTGGTGTAGGTGTAGCCATGGCCATGGCCTTGGCACCTGTAGGTGTAACACCAGATGGCGTCATAGTGGATGATGGTGTCATGGCTGACGGTGTCTGTGGTGTCTGGTTGCCCATTTGTGATGATGGCGTCTCGTCCCAACGAGAACGCCGTTTGGATGCACTAGGTGTGGGTGTGTCCTGTATCAAGTCAGCACCACCAGTGCGGTCTGTACGAGGCGTTTCGGCCCATCCACTGCCGTGACCCGGAGTTTCTGCAAATAGCATAAAGAAAAATCATCAAGCCTTGCTTTTGTACTACAGCATGCACACTTTTGCATGTTCTATGGACAGTCTGTCGTTGTACCTGTCTGGAATATGAACATTACAATAGCACATAGAAGATATTGATCTTGGATCACTTGGATCACACTGTTAGTGAGAAATGATTTTTTGCATGACCAGTGCAAAAAGTGACCAAAGTGCAGGGAAAAAACACAAACTCCGTGCTGCCACTTGAGCAGTTTCTTGCACTTCAAGATATACAGTAGACTCGCGATAATTCAAGCTCTCATAATTCGAACTTTCGGTTAATTCATACTATACTCAAAATTTTGGTTGGCCCGCTATGCTTTCAATGTACTTAAAAGCCGCTTAAGGGGAGATGCGGGTCGAAAAATCGCGTTTTTTGCGAAAATTTCCACTTTTGAGATATTGCTTTTAAAATCACTTTTGATCATTCAACTATCATTTCCCCAAAGGTCATAGCTGAATTCAAACGAGAAAGTGGTAAAAAGTCGATCTGCGCTAGTGAAGGTAGCTGCCGAAGTCGCGAATTCACGCATCCGACGGCTATTTTTGAAAATCCGCCACTCGGCAACACGATGACGTCCGCCATCGGGGTTTGTTCGGTGGTGTAGATCAAGGCTCCTTCTAGTGTACAGGCGTCCCCCTAGTTTCGTATTTTAGTGAGGAATTTCACAAAACAGTCGTTTCCAAGTCGGTTTGCAGCCAAGCTGCAGCCGCTTCGCGCATCTCTACCGGTCACATGGTACGCTACCGAGGCCGCCATTGGCTACATCTGATCGGCCTCGCTCGCTGAGCGCTTGCGACGATCGGCACTTGCCGTGCGTTTCTACGTTTTTCCGAGTTCACCATGGATAACTCGAAGAAGCGAGACTTCCGAGCACGAAAGTTTGCAAGCAAGAACAAGTACCAAGGGCGTCGACGTAAACCGAAGCGCAAAGCAGCGGTAGAAGAATGCGAGCCGCGGGCCACTAGGCCTAATCAAGGCAGCGGGGATACGGCGGCTTGCGGGAACTTTGACGAAATCGACGCCGCGATCAAGTTCATCAGCGCATCAGAAAAAAAGATTGAACAGTTCGAAAGCGAAAGAACGAAGAGTGTTTGTGGCTCTGTGAGCGGAGTATTTTGTGACATCGGCGCACTGACATCGATGGTAAGCCGTGCTGTTTGTCCAACATGCCACACCGCTGGACTCGTCGTTCGCGACACCGCAAGTAAACGTAAGGGCCTCTCTTCGTTCCTCGAGCTGCACTGTGATAACAGTGAGTGTCCTGAGTCAGTGGTTTCTGCCGCGCATAGTTCGCGGCGTGTTCTGCCGGAAAGACAGCCCACCGATGCCGGTGATGACTGGAGCTACCGAAGCGGCAGCTCGCGTGACAGCTTCGCTGTCAATGTGAAGGTAGTTGTGGCTGCGCGTGCAATAGGCATTGGGCATGAACAGCTGTCGCGTTTTTGCGCTATTCTTGGACTGCCAATACCTATGCATCATAAGACTTTTATTGCAATTGGCAAAAAAGTTCATGCTGCAGCTACCAAAGCTGTGCAAGAAAACCTGGCGAAAGCGCGGATGATAACTAAAGAGAAAGTGGATGGGGCTGATGTTGCTGTCATGTATGATGGCACATGGCAAAAAAGAGGGCACAAGAGCCACAATGGCATCGGCACTGCTGTGTCTGTGGACACTGGTTTGTGCCTAGATTTTGAAGTGCTATCGAATTACTGCCTTGCCTGTAGCCGGCACCAGGACTTGGGTGATGAGGAAGAAATATGGCAAGCATTCCACACACCTGTCTGCGAAAAAAATACAGAGTGCTCCTCTCATGCCATGGAGACTGAGGCAGCTTTGCGCATATGGGGCAGGACATCCTCATACACAACACCATTGCGCTTCACAAAGTTCCTCAGTGATGGGGACAGCAAAGCTTATACCGCTGTCGCTGAGGCCAAGGTATATGGTGAAGCTGTTGTGGACAAGGAGGAGTGCACAAACCATGTGGCCAAGCGTCTAGGCACTGCACTTCGGAAACTGCCAACAAGACTTCCACGAGGGGAAAAGCTGACAGATGGCACAATTCAGAAGCTGCAGAACTATTACCGTATTGCAATCACAAACAACAGAGGTGATATTCTGAAAATGCATCGTGCCATCTGGGCCTCATATTTCCATTCATCATCGAGCAACACAGCAGGCAGCCACCGATACTGTCCAGAAGGGGCGACTTCCTGGTGCAAGCATAGGCGAGCTGAAGCGCTTGGGGAGGCCCCACCCGACCACACACCAATCTTGACCAAGGCTCAAGGATTGGCTGTGCTTCCCATTTACAAGCGGCTCACAGATGAAAAGTTGCTGGTGCGTTGTATCCAAGGGAAGACCCAAAACGCTGCAGAATCTTTGAACAGCAAAATCTGGTTGTTGTGTCCGAAGACTAAGTTTGCCTCCCGGACAACAGTGGAAACTGCAGCTGCTATGGCCGTGTTGTGGTTCAATAAAGGACATTCAAGCTTTGAACACGTGCTAGAGGAGCTTGGTGTAGTCCCACCAGATCAACTGATCACCCTGGGCCAATCCCGCGACCAGAGGAGAATCGAAAGAATGTCTGCGTGTGAAACAGCCGAGGCAAGGGCCCATCGGCGGAACGTGGCAAAGAAAGCGCGCCTTGATGACTCCCTTCTCAAGCGGCGAGAAGGATCCACATATGGAGCAGGACAATTTTAGGTGCTCTAGCTGTGTCCCTTCTATGATATCACCAAGTTTTGTGCAAATCGCACTGTGTAATCATGAGTAAACATATTTACAACTTTCAAATGCATTTTTCTCGATTTCCATTTTGAGGTAATTCTCTCATCTTGTGCACAATCTTTTTTAGGCATAAAATAGTCCTATCTTGATGAAATTTTGCACAGAGCTTAATCAGCCACTCTAGAATACAAGTATCTACTTTAGGTTGCATTATACATCACAGATTTTTTGTTACACAACTTGATACACTGATAGAGAGATGTAAAATATGCATTTAGTACTTTTAATTTTTTTTTTTAATGTAGCAAATAAATTTTCTGTTTGAGGTACTTTTCTGTATTGTACTGCTCAAGTGCAGCAGAATGAGCCATTTTGCAATTCTGTGTGAAAATTTTTAGTAAGCTTTATTATGTGCACAAAAAACACTATATTTTGATATCAAAGTTGTAGTAACTCCAGAACTACTATAGCTATCAAACAAATAATTGCAGTTATGAAATCAGCACTGCAAGCTTTACTAACACCTAAAATTTCAAGGAGCTGGGTTATGAAATAAAAAAAAACCTTTTTCGAGTAGCATCTCCCCTTAATTCAAACTTCGTCATTCGGTTCATTCATACTTTCTGCCTGTCCATGCAGAAAAATTTCTGCCAATTTGTGTGCTTATGATTATCATAATACACTAAATATTAAAAAATAAGCACCCTAAAGCTTCGAGGAAAAAGGTTTTGCCGCACAATCGTTTCTCTGCATACTGTGCCGCCTTGAAAAAAAAAAAAAAAAAAGCCCGACCCAGTGGGTACAAAGCTAGCCTGCGGCTTATCTCTGCATTTCCGGAGTGCCAAGCCGGAAGCCAGCCAAGCCAACGATGCAGCCAACCGACTCCGAAGCTAGGTCACAGGCTAGGCCTGTTTTTTGTGTGTGTGCTGCGCAGTCTTTTGATCGACCACCTCGCCGCGAGGAAAGTACCGGACACTATCTCTAAACGAAAAATTAACCGCTATCCAAGAAGTCGACGCTAGAATGAAGAAAAGCTAAGTAGCGCTGAAGTATTTAATCAGCAAGAGCACTCTTTCTACGATCCCGAAAGCCAAAAACAAGCTGCACAGTAACGCGAGCCGCTTCGCTCCCGATCGGAAAAGGCTAAGAAATGCTGCGTACCGGATCTCGAAAACACCGTGCTTCTTTGGCTCAAGCGTGCATGAAGCGCGAATTCGTTGATAAATGGGCCAATACTACGTGAGAAGACCGAACAACTTTCTTTGCACTTCGGAATTGACGTTTTAAGTGCAGTGATGGCTGGATTTCCCAATTCAAGGAACGTCGTGGTCTCTCCTTTAAAACAGTGAGTGGTGCATTGGCAGAGGTTGATGAAGCTGTTTCTTCAGACTGGCGGCAGACTAAACTTCAAAGCCTGCTGCTTGAATACTCCCCAGCTGATACATACAACGCAGACGAAATGGTATGTTCTTTAAGTGCCTGCCTGATCAGACCTTGTGTCGCAAAGGCGAGCATTGCACTGGCGGAAAGCTAAGTAAAGAACAGCTAACCGTCACGGTTTGCGTCAATATGGACGGAAGTCACAAGACAGAACTGCGTGTTGTGGGAAAATCAAAGCGTCCCAGATGCTTTAAAAGTGTCCGTACACTCTTGGTTGCATATGGCGGAAACACGAGAGCCTGGATGACGCAAGCTTTGTTCGAGAGTTTGCTACGCAAACTGAATGGGCAAATCAAGCGAGTGAAAAGGAATATTTCGCTCATTATGAATAACTGCCCCGCTCATGCCAACGTGGAGGGCCTGGAAGCGATTCAACTCGAATTTCTCCCTCCCAACACTACAGCTGTCCTCCAGCCCCTCTATCAAGGGGTAACCAAATGCTTGAAGGTTAATTACCGAAAGACACTGCTGAAGAGAATGCTTATATGTGTGGACAATACCATGCCCGACAGTGTCACTCTCGTCTCGCCCTTGGGGATGCTCGCCGACGCATAGAATGCTGTTACACCAACAACAATAAGGAACTACTTCAAGCATGCGTTTAGTGTACCTGGCTGCAGCATTGCTGCTACACCTGACTGCCTGTAGATTGAGGACCACGACGACAAAAGCCAAGTGCTCTCTGCTCTAAAAGCACACAACATAGCTGCCGACTTCAACAGTTATGCAGGTACTGATGATGAACTGTGCGTGTGTAGGGAGGACTCACTCGATGACTTGGTGGCAGAGGTGCTGCCAGCACAACACAGCAGTGTAAGTGAAGAGGAACCAGAAACAGAAGTGGAAAATATGACAACCACACAGGCCTTCTACCACATCGCTAAAGTAAATAAATCTGACAGCAACAGAAAACTCCCAGAATCAACTGACTACACTGACTGACATTGAGAGCTTTGTGTTAAATGCGCATGAGGCAAATAAGCAGTTGACCATCCACAATGTTTTTCGAAAAGTCTACTGGTCAGCAGTAGATACTAGTCAATAAACTTGTTGACCTTACATGCACCGCCTTACGTTTCTGTGTAGTCAAGATCTAGGAATGCTAAACAGTGTGAATAGAGATGTCTGATCATTATTTGTGGTGTCACCTTACCCAGAGTCGTATATATGGGAACTTCTGATAATTCGAACAGCCTGATAATTCAAACAAATCCAGGGGTCTCTTCGAATTTAAATTAATGAAAGTCAACTGTACTTACAACTCAATACCAATGTTTGGGGTTTTACATCTCAAAACCACAATATGATTATGAGGGCCGCCGTAGTGGAGAGCCCCAAAAACTTTGATTACAGTCAACTCTCGTTAATTCAAACTTGAAGGGACCTCTAGATTTTGTTCAAGTTATCAAGAAATTTGAATTATCAAAAGTTCACAGACATACGATTCTGGATGAGAGGACACCCCACATTATGGTTAGGCATCGATTTAATCACTTAAAAAAATGTTTGATGTGTTTTTAAACCCTAACTGCACACAATGAACAGAAAGCAGAAGTGTAAGGTCCACAAGTTTATTGGGGTCGATTGCCAACTGCTTTTTTGCTATATGTGCCTTCAGCACAAAGCTCTCTATACCAGTTGAGAAGCATCACAGTTTACCATGTGTGTGCTGTTTCAAACATTAGTTTACTAGCAAAGCCTTTCAAAGCTTGAGGTGCTTATTTCTCATTTTTAGACTGTTAGGATCTTCAAACAACGGGATATAACGAAAATATAAACATAACGAAGTAAATGAAATTCCCCTCGAAAGCTCCATTGAGAACCATGCATTTTGAACCTTGTTGTAACGAAGTAAAATTGACTGGTAAATAAATACAGTCGCCTCCTCTTAAGCGGAACACGAAGGGGATCCATAAAAGTGTTCCATTCATCAGAAGTTTCATTTAAGCAAAGTACACTTATTTAGTGAACCAAGACCTTTATCCAAATTGCACAAACCTCACCTTACTCATGAGGATGAGTAGGGAAAAAACAGGAGTGAAGAGTGGTTTGTTTGGCAAGCTTGAGTTTTTTCACAAGGTTGTTTTTTCACAAGGTCACCCATGCCTGACAAACTAGTTTAGCTAGAAATTCTGGACAAGTTTCATGCTCAAAATAGCGCTGCAAAAGTTCAATAGCCTCTTTAGCTGATCGGTCTGGTCTGGTGGCACCACTACACTAGCAGTATCATCACATTCATCGCTGAAAGGTTGATCCTCATCTTGCACTTCGGCAATCATTTCCTCGACAGTCTTTTGACGCCAGGTATGAACATTTTTATCAATTGATTCGTAGTCCTGCAGTTTGAAAGGGGCAGAGGGCACGACCTGACTGAATACTGTCTCAATGTCGGCATCAGCAGGGCTTTCTTCATCATCAGGTACTGCTTTCTTGCGCTTGAAAGCCAGCATGGTGAAAGCATCTGTGTATTGTTGTTGCCTTCACTTGCTCCCAGACACAAGCCAAAATGTGGACGGCAGCCAATAAATCTATGCTGTAGAATTTCCCGCTGCCTGCTCTAAGCAGAATTTGATGGAGCAATTGTCTGCGGTAATGAACTTTATTGTTCTGAATAACCCCTTGATCCATCAGCTGCATCACTGACGTTGCATTGGCTGGAAAGAACTCCAGAGTGATGGCTTGAAGTCCTTGAACCTGACCGTGGGCTGGGCAATTATCCACAATAAAGACAACCTTGCTGCCTTGCCTCGTAAATCTTGCGTCTCCCGAAGCGAGTTTTCGAAAATGGCCGTGGTCATCCACGCTCTTCCGTTCTCATGGTACGCAACGGGAAGGTGTCGAATGCCTTTGAAACAACATGGGTGCCTTGATTTTCCTATTACCAACAACTTAATTGCTCATCTCCTTCCATGTTTGCACCCACCGGCACAGTGATGCGCTCTTTACTTCAGTTTCCTACAGGCTTTGGCTTAGATGGTGAGTCTTTGATAGAAGCGCTTTATAAAAAAGACCCATCTCGTCGATGGTTAGGACGTCTCGTGGCTCAAAGTTCATCAAAATTTCCTTAAGCCACCCCTGTTGCCAGTCGGTGCAAATGTCCCTGTTGACTGCACCATTCTCACCCGAGATTGCTTTGAAGACTAGGCCATGGCGTGTTTTGAAGCGGCTGGGCCATCCGTCGCTAAGGACAAAGTTCTAACACCCATTAGCATGGCGATCTCTTGAGCTTTCTGCTCGAGAATTGATCCACTTATGGGCAAATTGGAACTCCGTGCACGCTTGAACCGCATAAAAAAAACTTTTTCTAGTTGTTCATAAGGCGCCATCCGCATCAATTTAGATGTAAAGGTCCCGTTCTTAACAGTGCCTTCAATCATTTCTTTGTCTTTCCAGATACGCGACAGCGTCGATTTCGAATGCATTTTTTCACCACCTCCATCTTGGGCACGGCGCTTCGATCGAGCTCCTGAAGAATTTGCAGCTTTTTTTCAAGCGAGAGCGCATGGTGCGGCCACTTCCTTTCCATCAGGCTAAAATAACACCGTGATCCACCGCACTTAGCCGCACAAATAGGCCTAACGCACAACTTACTCGCCGACTCTGCTCCCACAGCCACAAGCGAGAATGACTACTAGATTGGCTTGTCTCGATCTCAAGGTGTTGCCAAGGTTGTGAGACTACCTTTGGCATGAGCGAGTCTATGCTGTGTTTAGAGTTTGTGCCATTTAACCATAGGTGACCAATAAGCACTGTTTCGATTAAGGGAAGATGCGGGTCGAAAAACGGCAATTTTTTTTCGAAAAAGTCAATTTTGTGTTTTGTTGTCTTTTGTATTCCTCCAATCCTTCTCCTTAATATATTGAAAAATAAAAGATGAGAATCAACTAGAAGTTACAGATAAATACAATTAAAGCACTCGCGGTAGCTTGCGAAAGTGCTAAATTACCCAATTTTCGCGCACGCGGCACTTCGCTCTGTGGCATCGCCGGCTCTTGAAATTTCGCGGACATGTAGGCCTAAACCTTCCCTTCCAAAAGCCCACTTGGGCAGCGTGGCATTCTCGCTAAAAATACAAAAAAAAAAAATCATTTCCCCACTGCATTCCAGCGTGGCGAGTGGGCCTTTCAAGTTACGTGGCTCCCATTGATTGTGAGCATTCCGACATGCATCCGAACAGGAGAACGAACAGGAGACACACATCCGAGCAGGAGAACGAAGAAAGAGTGCTCGTGCTCTTTCTTTGTTCTGCTTTTGCCAAGACGAGACAGCAGAAACAACCACCCGAGTCAATTTTTCTCTGCCACGGTGCCGATGGATGCCGGCAAAAAACGCGACTTTAGTTCACGTAAGTTTATGACGAGGTACCAGTTCAAAGGAAGGCACACCAAACGCAGGCGGAGGGCTCCGGCGATGGGAGGTTCGTCTGCTGCTAGGCCTAGCCCCGGCAACGACGAAGCAGCCGATTTGTATTCTCCAACCTTTATCCATAGCGACAATGACTTCGTCAGTGCTTTAGAGAGAAAAATGAAGATGTTCAACGACGAAAGCGAGCGTCAAGGTGAGAGCGGCAGCGCATTTATTTGCGAGATGGACTTGATGCAGAACCTCGTCAGCGGCGTAATATGCCCCAACTGCGGACAGTGCGAGTTGTCTGTCCGAGAATCTGTAGATTAACGAAAAGGACTGGCATTGTTTTTAGAATTTTATTGCCGAAATGATGCATGAGCTACAACTGTCGTTTCATCAATGTACACCTCAAGCTGCGTGTCTGCGTCATTCAGTGAAAGGGAGGATACATCCGCCAGCGTCAGCACACGGGACAGCTTCGCCGTGAATGTTAAATCAGTGGTCGCAGCGTGTGCGATCAGCGTCGGACACGATCAGCTTGCGCAGTTTTGCGTGACCCTTGGCGTTGCAAAACCAGTGCATCATAAGACATTCACGGCCATTGCCAAAAAAGTGCACGCAGCCACCATGATAGCCGCCACTGAAAACCTCGCACGAGCAAGACAGCTGACTGCCGACGACGGCGGATCATCAGATGTAGACGTTATGTTCGATGGAACATGGCAAAAAAGAGGCCACAAGAGCCATAATGGTGTAGGTTCGGCCATTCACCTTGCCACAGGGCTGTGTTTAGACTTGGAGGTGCTGTCAAACTACCGTAATTACTCGAATCTAATGCGCACCTTTTTTCCGGTAAAGCGAGTTCATAAATCGCATGCGCGTTAGAATCGAGTACGAACAAAAAAATTACGGTCAATCTGTTGCTATCGGCAAATCCAAAATGGCCGCCCCCTACGTGCGTCGGCACCTTTCCTTCCTCCATGTGCGTCGGCATGGCGCGTCGGCCATTTCTGCCTATGTGTTTCCCATGTGCGGCACTTCGTACGTGCTGAGGAGTTCGTCATCTAGTAGTGCATTACCATCGACGGCGTGGAAGGGCCGACTCCAAAAACTCGAGTGCACCACGATGCCGCTTTTAAAAGAAAAGTCATCGCGTAGGCAGAAACGGACGGAAATCGAGGGGCATCGCGGTCGTTCGGAGTTCCTGAAGCGTGCGTGCGGGACCGGCGGAAACAAAAGCAGAAGATTGTCGACAGCAAAGCTTCACGCAAAGGCTTCAGTGGACCACAGCAGGGTCGGTTTCCGCAAATTAATGAGCTGCTCGGCGAGTATGTGCTTGAGCAGTGAGCGGCACAGCGGCCTGTGACGACAGAACTGCTCCAAGTGCGGGCTATGCAATTAGTCTTAGAAAAAGGTCTAATGCGGAGCCAGTTTAAAGCGAGCAGGTGCTGGCTAACTAACTTTATGAAGAGGAAAGGCCTTTCCCTCCGAAGGGGAACATGCATATGCGAAAAGTTTTGCGGAAGAGTACGATAAAAAGCTTCACAGTTTTCAGAGGTTCGTCCTAAACTTGCGGCGCAACAACGGCTACCTGCTTGGGCAAATCGGGAATGCCAATCATACGCCTCTTTACTTCGACATGCCTGGCACCACAACCGTCGAGAAGAAGGGGGCGAAGCAAGTTCGCGTACTGACATCGGTCCACGGTAAAACTACAGTGACGGCAATGCTCTGTTACACGTCAGATGGGCACAAGCTTCGCCCGTACCTCATATTTAAATGGAAGACGTTCCCGAAAGGAGTCGTTTTTTCGAGTGGTGTGATCGTGCGGGCCAGCGAGAAAAATGGGTGCGCGTTGCAATCGATGTCTTACGTTGTTTTTTTTTCGCGGTGGAAATCGGGTGGGCGTTACAATCGAGGGCGCGGTAGAATCGAGTAAATACGGTAAACATGTTTTTCAACTTTTAAACCTCTTTTTCAGTTCCTTGTTTTTCGACATTTTATAGTTTGTGCACTAACATTTGTACGCTTTATGAAGTTGGATTGCAACGAAACTTGGCATGCTTAATGTTTAACATGTCCTGAATTCAAATAAGCAACTTTCAGAGGTCTCCAAAACATGATCAGCTAGATATTTTCAAAAGCTTGTTATTTGAGCATGGTAAAACAAACTTGGCATTAGAATTTTTTTCTAGGCACATGTTATACAATGTTTCTTTGCTTTATTGAATTCCTCAATTCATTAACAGGGACATTTGCTATTTTTTTAGAGCTTTCTTGTGCTTACTATTATTGCCTAAGCTTGCCCAAAAATGCATTGTTTTGACAAATGCATTGTCTACAAAAATTAATTAAGTGAGCTATAAAACAAAAATGAATACATATTTTAAAAGAGGAGCTCAAACTCTATAAACAGTAAAAGCTTCATTGAGCTGTCACAAATACTTGTAGAAGATTTTTTTTGAGGAGCATCTCCCCTTAACCGATGAATTTTATGACTGCGCAGCACATAGAAAACCAGCCATATGAGCCCGTTTAGTTCTATTAATGAGACCTTTTCGTTAAGCGAGTTTCGTTTATTGGGAGTCCACTATATAATGAACTAAATTAGTCTATCAAATAGTCTACAAAAAAAAGACCGTAGTGTGTAAAGTATATCGTTTCCTGCGAAGTTTTGACACTCGTTTAGCGCGGTTTTTTCAAAACTACCGTGCTGACCTTACAGCCATGCCACGCATACCGAGAGAGCCCGTCCTCACACAGCCAGCGGGTCACATGACCACGAAGCGGTGCAAAGCTATTTCCTTCTCCGCGCCTTAAAGACGACGGCAACGACTGTGTTGCGCCGCGTTGCCCAAGAGGCAAACAGAAATTAGGTGCCTTCTTCCCTCCTTTGCAGAATCACCCAATCGATGCTACCCTTTGCACCGAGAAAGGAGGACTTTCCGCGGCAGCTTTCTTTTTTTTTTTTCCTCTCTCTCCGCACGCGGCCTTGAAAGGAGAAGGGTCTCTATGTGCAGAGACGAAAAAGGGAGAAGCGTGGCACAGGCGCGTCGCAGATCGGCATGTGAGAAAGAGCAAACAATCCACCATACTCTTTTCTTTCCTTTTCTTCTTTTCGTTCTTCGCGCGCAGCGTTGAGAGGTGCCGCTGCAGGATTGGGCATGGTGCTGAGAGCATTTTCGTAGCGCGGTATGTTCGAATTAACTGTCGCAAGAGCTTGCGCGTTCGAATTACAGGGCGTTTTCGCTCATTGGAATACACGTAGGTTTGACGGGACCTCAGCGTGAGTTCGAATTAACCGAAAGTTTGAATTAAGCGTGTTCGAATTAATGAGGTTCGACTGTGTTTATTTTCTATCGCACGCGTGGTCGCGTAGTTGTACATCGGGCCGCGAGGCGGTTTCCTTCTTTGCAAGCTTATAGGTGCGCACCCATCTGAGCATACATTGCCACAAACTGTTGTAATCGATATAACAAAATAATGGATATGACGAAATAATTGTAGCTCCTTTTCAACTTCGTTACAACAAGGTTTGAGTGTATATAGGCACAAAATTTTTAAATAGTAGTAGGAAACCAGCAGATATCTGCTATGGAACTGCAAAAAGTATGAGTTAGCCAAATGATGGTGTCTGAACTAAGATGCTTTAACATACATTGAAATAATAGAGGGCCAACCAAAAATTTGAATTTCGTTTAAATTAACCGGAAGTATGAATTATCAGAGTTTGAATTATGGCGAGTCTACTTATCTGGTGTTCTTTAACATGCACCGACATTGCAAAGCACACAGGCCTCTACCATTTCGCCTCCATCGAAATGCGACCACTGCGGCCGGGATCGAACCCACGACCATCAGGTTCGCAGACTAGCACCCTAATCACTACACCACCGCAGTGGACCATCACCAACTCGCCCAGCAAATAATCATCCCGGCTCGTGCTTTAGAGTAGCATCATAGTGAGAACCTTGGTTACCTCTTTCTGTCTTGGGTGTTTCATCCCAGCGATTTCTACGTGCGCTGGGTGTCCCAGGTGCGGCTCCTTTCTGCGTGCCTCCTGGTGTTTCATGCCCGGGTGTGGCATGGCCCGGTGTTGCATGGGCTGGAGTAGGGTCCCACATGCGTGTGCTTGAGTAACCCGGTGTCGCTCCCGGCGTCTCGGAACCTTTTGCTCGGCCTGGTGTCTCGTCCCAGCGGGCATGTGATGGCGTCTGTGAAGACTGACAGCAGAACAAAAGCACAGCTCAGACAGGATTGCAGCAATGCTAGCTCTTTGCAATAAGCACACACCATGGAGTTGAGTGTGCACAGTGTTAATCATACCAAGTCAATGCACCTCAGAGAGCTTAGAGAAATATACAAAAAAAAAATTTTTTTTTTTTTTCTTCTGAATGAAGCCTCTCTATGCATGCACAGAGCTCCAATCCTGACACCAGAAGTAGCTATTGCTCTACCAAACAGCAGCCTATTCAGCTGTCAGAGCTGTCTTATGTCAATAGTGGTGAGATTTACGGAGCTGTTACATTAAGACAGCTCACAAAATGGTGGTGTGAAAACTTCGGTTGCACCATCGTAGCCAGCCAGTGTATCCTCCATAAGTAAGGCCGAAATAACAGCAAAATGACTGAAATTATTGGGTGCCCTCCTACCTCGGCGGCATCCCAGCTAGACTTCTTCTTGGCAGGCGTCTGAGGTGTCTCATCACCAGCCTGGTCCCAACGCCTGCGTTTCACAGCTAGGGAAAAAACAGGCAAATTAGTCACACTCTAGAGGAACACACTGACGTTACCATTGTGCCAATATGTTACTCACCAGGTGCAGCCTGTTTGACTTCACCATTGGACGGCACAGACTGCAGTTCTCCTGACTTGGCTTTGTCGGCCAGTTTGCGACGTAGCTCAGCCTACACAAGAAAAAAAAAAAAGTGGAGGTGTTTCTAGTAAGTGCAGCAATTGGTGACATCTATGCAGTAAGAACACATTTTCTTCAAACTGTTACTATTAAAAAAATCTCCAACTCGCCACAGCCACAAAGCAATGTGAACATTTGCCAACAAAAGGAAAGTAGAAGTCGATCACACCCTGTAAAGTCGTTTTCACCTCATAGCTGATATGACATGTAGTAAAGTTAGTTTTGCAGCCGAGTGAGAGATGGTGCTGTGCTTGCACAATGCCGCCACCTCGCGGAAACAAGGTCACGTGGGCGCAACAGGATGAGTACTTGCGTTTTTTTTTTGTGCTTGGTGCAGTCGTCGACAGTAAGCTCTAGGGGAGGTCCACAAGGACAATACCACAACTCATTTTCTCAAGCTCCCATAACGTGTCCAATGTTGGCAGCGCTGCACTTGCGGTACATTATGTGCGCTTTCATGGGAGTTATATTGGCATTGTACCGACTTATGGCATGTTGCCAGTTATTTCTTAGATTCTGCGGGCAAGCTCGCCATTATGTAAAGGCTTTTCATACATGTCCATGAGTTTGCTCGACGGTGCGATGTGTGCATGTGTTCCATGAATGAAGTTTAAAAGAAGAAGAGAAAACACAGTGGCAACCCGCTGATACGGCTTTCAGGGGACCATGCAAAACTGTCGTATGATCTGTGCGTTGTATAATCAAAAAAAGAAGATTATAGGCAGTGAAACGCAGCCTTGCTCGAAAAAAGGGTACAGAACGCCTCAATAAGCCCACGGCCCGAACTTGTGCCTCTGCAAGGAAGGTAGATTAAATTATACTTACATATGGCTGCATTACTTAGTTGAAGAAAGTGCAAGCAAATCTTTAGTCTCAACCTTAACAAAAAAACAAAAAAATTGAATCCAACGCACAGGTTTCTACCGATAAATAAAGTCCGAAAATTGCCTGTGCGTGAAAACGAAACCAAAACCGCATTGCCAACAGCCTCCTGCCAGAAGAGTCAGACACAGTGACATCGTTATTGCATAATGGCAACGAACCATGAGCTTGCGTAGAATGCCGTAGTATGCGACTAAGCAGTGCATATTGTAATTTGTTGCCTTGTGAAGTGCAATTAATGGTGTCCTGCTGTTATTACGAACGTTCATGTTAAGAGAAAGTAATTTTGCATGGTGAAAACAGTTGCGCCGCGCCCTTAGGTGTGCGCAAGCCTGTGACTGCGAGTGCGACACAAGCAGGAGATAAGCTGCATGTCGATCACTAAAAGTTTCCACGTGCGGGAAAACGTGAAATATCAGCTTTTTGGCCAGCTGAAGCTCTGGGTGGATAGATCTTGACTAGGTAACAGCTCCGGATACGAACGCACGTGATCAAGGCATATGTAGAAGTGCATGAACTTCCAGGAGAATAAATTTTCCAACTTAGAAGACATCCTTTTTCACTCTCTATTTTTACAATCGTCAACCTAAAGAAACGCAAGTTCACTCCACATTTGATTCGAGTTGACGCATTGCCTTCTTTTGGACGGAACCTGAAAGTTGTCGTAAGATGCGGGGTCGACGTAAAACTGCGTCGTATAACCAAGGCTTCTATTACATTATTTCTATGGGGATCTTGCAGGGACCTAATCGGTTCGTCGTAAGGTGCGCGTCGTCGCCATGCCGGGGGATATATATAATAGAAGTTGCACTGTAGCTATAATAAAATGAGAGAATGGCTCACCTGATCCTTTGTGAGTGCCTGTTCCTGCATGATCACAGTGTAAGTTCTTGACTTCATGTCTGGCGTCTTGCCGCCTGCATCAGTGGTAAAAGCAAAGCAAGGCAGGCTGTGCCGTCAGCTCCAAGAGAAATAATTAGTCTACCCTGCACATGCTCAGCCCTGCCCCAGACCTCTATCAACATCTTCCCCCCTTTACCCCAAATAACAGTCACAATCACACAGACGTTAAGAACATGAATGATTACAACTTGTAATAACGAATGTTACAAGGTTAAATGTTGGCAATGAAAAGAAAAAGAAAGCCAGCCCACGAGACACCACCCCAGATGCCCAACCCCCCCTGAAAGATGCCACAGTGCGAACAACTGCACTTAAATAAAACACTGCCCACTACAACACAGTAACAAATCTTGCAAGGGCCCTGAAAATCTGCCCATGGCTCATCCATCCTGTCGACAAGATTTATCTTAAGACTCTTCCTTACTAATTTCGCTTAGACGATGAAATCGGAGCAGCCAATACACTCTTAAATGATAGAGTTTGGGTATCCAAAATGAAATTTGGACTACAGTTTATTTCAAGAATGCAGATTTTTTCTGTGAATGAAAACCCTGTACTGCTACTTATTACGTCTCTTAACTATCATGCACCAAGCTTAAAATACTGTACAACAGTACATGAAAAAGACAACATTGATTTTGTTTACGGCCATTTTCCAAAGCCATCGGACTACAAAATGCCAATTACAGGTAAGTTTCACCGGTAGTTAATTTCAAACCACATTCAAATGAGGAGCTTTCAGTAAAGCAAGTTGAACGTTTACTTTTTTAGGCAAATAGGATAACCACTGAAATACAAAAAAACCTGACAACTTCAACAGAACATGCTTGAAAGCATACTACTTGCAACGCTGCGTCTAAAATGTCTACTTAATCACCCGAGTGCAGCACCAGATTGCAAAGCAGAACTGCTGAGCAACCAGCTATTATTAGAAACTTAAGTCTAGGCATAGACCAAGGCATAAGCAATTCAGTTCTGGAGTACTTGTAAATTTAATGGCTAAGTGCAGACAACGCAGCAGCTAAAGACATGATAGTTTGACAATTACACTCGGGGTCTAAGTCATACACAGATCTTATGTAACCGTCTCGTGAACACTCCTCTTTCATTGACAGTGTACACAGCAAACATATACTGCAATGACAGTGCAACTATGCATGCGGTGGACATTTTACAGTACCAGCTTGATATGGATCAAGAACATTTCAGGAGTAGCATTTCATAACTAAGCTGACATACTTTCTCCAAACCAATAAGTTTTTGAAACCATCGTCATCCCAAGTTCTACATAACTTTATTGTTTTAAGTTATATTCACTGAAGCATGAATGAATGTGGTGAAAAGTGCACATGTATAGAAAGAAGGCCAGAATGGACCTAGCCCAGCTCTGGACAATGCAATTTCTTAATCTTGGCATATATAAAATGAATTCCCATGTTGGCATCCAAACGGAAGCAAAACTACTGCACTGACCACTTGTCTCTTACTGATATCTGTCCAATTTACCATACCCTGTAGTAAGGCAAATAACAAATGCAAGGGCAAATAACAAATGCAACATGCTCGTGATACTATGTTGCAGTGGTGCAATGAGTAGCTAATTGCAGCACTTTGTTGACTACACCAGATCAACTACCAACGACAACAGTGCAAGCACCGAATGCGGTGGCAACTTCCCAGGAGGGGTTCCCCTCTAGTGGGAGGGCACTGGGCTGGCTCTGAGGGCAGGGCATACGTACGTGTCAGCCCTGGCTGCCAGCTCTGGCCAGGTCATCCTCTAAACAAGCGTCGCTGGGGCAATCAAGGAGAGCCTAAAAATACCTCCTGCTCATTAGTGCCTCCCCACATCGCGCCCCCCAACAACACACAGACACACCACCCCACACATATGCGCGAACTGGGGGGCAGCCAAGAGAAAGAGAAGAACCCCTGGTCGCATACTTTACCTGTGGGGTAGGTACCCCTACTGGTGGCGGCACTTCTTCTGCAAGGGCGGCGTACACAGGACAGACACACACACGCACCAGCTTATGGGCTGCCCCCCTCCCTCTGACCAGCTGCTGAACTGCTTTCGAGCACTGCCCTTACTTGTGAATGACTAGTGGCTGCCCTTTGAAGCTACCATGTAGTACTTCTGCACTGACTCGACCCTTTTACATGACAGTTTATTTTGTTGACTTGGGCACTGCAAAGTCTTTGAACAGGTCAGGTGATATGCAGCTATTCTCTCATAACCATGAAAACTCAAAAACATGAAATATTGTGTCTTGCACCAGTCGTGATATCTCTCATTAAGATAATACAGGAAACATTGCAGATTATTAAACTTGGGCTGATAAGTGTTCCAAAGGACAGATTAGAGCAATTTAGAGCCTCCTTGCATAAAAGAATACTGAATACTGTAGATAGGCACAGTTTTTTGTGCCAGGTGCAATGCAAGGCCCAAGTATAAAGGAGAACATAGCTGGCTCTGAAAGATGTTCGATTTGTTAACTGCTTCGTCTAGGCTACTTACTGAACTTTCCAGTGGCACTAAAGATCTATAAAAGCTAAGCCTGTATAATGTTGGCACTAAAGGATAACCACTTTGCATTTAATAATAGTAATAATAAAAAAAGAACAAAGGTTGGCCCAAGAAGGAAACAGTGTGCCGCTGCCGTTGCTTGAAGAGGAGGGAAAAAATTGAACGACAGGAATTAGTGAAGGCAGCGTATGCAGACGCGCACTCTGCAGCATGTCACCCTTGCGTTCTTTTGAGCCCAACGCAGCTCAGCCCCACCAACAGTGTTTCACACATCTAAACGCACACTCAAGGCTGCCAACAACTTGCTCCTTACACAAGTCCACACCAATAAGATCAACTTGGTTTCTCACAATCTTTTAGCACAAGAGAGAATTGGTTGGACAGTGTACTATAAAGCAAAATCTAATTTAATTTCAAGTTGGTTATTTAGGTATTACACTTTGTTAAAAAAATTTCTGGTTTCTTCTTCTGTAATGTAAACTCTAGTGGGTAATTTGAGGTGGCCAATCAGCTCCAGCTCAGTGATATGCGACAATTCCCGATCCCGATTTCAGAAGAAGAAAAAAAAAAAAAAAACAAATACGGATATGACAGCACTTAGTAGTCTCCAGCTCAATGATATGCGACAATTCCTGATCCCGATTTTAGAAGAAAAAAAAAAACAAACAAATACGGAAATGATGGCCCTTAGGAGCCACAAGAAAATGCCACGTAGTGATGCTGATGATTTAAAGGCAAAGCAGCCTAGCTTAGTTACTGCAAGCTTAAGTAAGTGAGAGAGAGAGAGAGAGAAACAATCCACAATACGCTTCATGGACTGTACAGCCGCCGCCACGCCTGTGTATAGCGCTCAAGCAGCCAGTTTTTGCTCTGCGGACTGAAACCTTGAGGAGTTTCGGGCTCTGAAGTTGTCTATCAGGAGCATGCACGGCCTATTTGTCAAGCTGACCGCGTCAAAGCCTGATAGTGCTCCAAGGTTTCGCCCCGCAGTGCGAAAACCGGCTGTTCGCATGCTCTACACAAACGTGGCCGCGGCTGTACAGTTAAAAAGCATGTCTGTGGAGAACACTTGACCGCAACCTTGTGGTGACATGCAGACAATGTGTCATGCTCTGTGCAATATCAGCACATCATAATACAACCACTCATCCATTCCTTCCGGGAAAAAAAGGAGAAAAAATAACAAAGGGTGGTCTGATGGAATTCGCAATGTAAATGAAGTAAATGAAGTAAGTCTTGCAATCGATATAGTGTTGGGAATATACCTTTGTAACGAATTTATAGACAAACTTATTTTTGTGCAAGCTGCAACTTTGTTATAATGAGGTTTGAGTGTACAACACATAGCGCATTCTATCAGACTAGCCTTTATTATTTTTTTTTTCCCCAGAAAGAATTCATAAATGGTTACATCACGATGTGATGTTACATAGAGCACATAGCAAGCAGATTGCATGTCAGCATTGTACTGCAGTGAAGCAAGTCTTATCCACAAGCACACCTTTCAGTTGACCACAAGGCTTCTGTGGCTACTTACACAGCGTTGCCTCAAAACAGCTGATATCTCCTTGAGCTTGCATTGGGACCAGTAATCACTGGAAGACATAACTACCGTAACTGTAAACTATTGGACATGGCAAACTAGCACCTCTGATTTCTTTCAGCAGTCCCAAGTTCCCTAAATAGTACTATATTTTTGTATGTTCACAAATACCTTTTTTCATATGTTCAGTTAAAACCTGCTTTTTCACGAAGATTCACGATCCTACTGACTGAATGAATAAGGCTTTGTGGTACAACAACGTGCCACATTGTTCTGCTAGCTGTAGAGTGGCATATGTATGATAAAAGCTGTTTCAAGAAAAAACTAATTGCCCAATTTCCAGCAGAGAATCCAAACAATCAGAACATAGCCAACATAATTGTGATGACTGAAACATAATAATGCTATCCACTAACTTGTAGCACACTGCTACAATTAGATCCATACTCATTTCTCAGAAAGTTTCTTGGCCCACGAAAATTTTGTCCAAGTCAAGGATGCTTCCAGTTCCCAAAGTTTCCCACATATTGTGGTGTCTCTGAGAATCGATTTACCAAATCTGTACAGATGAGTCGTTTTCTAATATACAAGCTACTTGCTACAATAAGCACACTTGCTACATTTCATCACTTTTTAAGCAGAGAGTGGTGTGTGTGTACATAATATATATATATATATATATATATATATATATATATATATATACAGAACACATATGACCTCTGCTGGCATAATGAAACACAAGTGTTCATGCTTGTACAGTCGTTGCGATGTGATTCACTCACCTATTTCTGGGTAATGTATTTCTAAAAAGTTCTTTTAGAGCTGCGAATTGACAGGATGACATGGTGTATCGAATTTTGGGGCAAAAGAAGCTGGTGCCAGCCTTGTGTGAGCAATAAACATTGCAGGTGATATGTAGCACAGTGCAAAGTATCACTTACATCAAAAAGATCTCTTTTATAAAAATGCCACAGGTTCGTTGAGCAAACAGTGGACACAAGTGCTCAAAACATGCACCCGTTTTGCTGCCCTCAATATGAGCAGTGTGGTAAGTAAAGCCTACTACACAATAAGGAATATGCTAAACAGGTTATGCTGCTAATACTTACCCCTGCACTCATTCGAGTTGTGAGTGCCTGGTAACTGTACCAGTATGAAGAGAGACATTCAGTTGTAGAAGCTATCACTGGCTGCAATTTAGTGTCCCTGGTGGCCCACCGCTCATAGCATGCTGCCTTCTAATGCGCCACTATTCACAGACCGTCAACACCACTGAATGTGTCCATGCAAGTAGTTCCATGCTTCGCGCGTAAACTGTTGTGCGAACATCACTAAAACACATGTAAAAATTACTTCTGTTTGCATTAAAGGAGCACCGGCACAAAAATATTGGCCTCACATTTTTTTTTTGCTGCAAGGGGCTATCGGGGGCCTGTTAGTCATAACATGGCAGGCCCATAGTTTACATTTGAGACTCCTCATTACCGACCAGGCACTGTTTTAATTTGAGAGAGCTAAACAAACGACAAGCTGCCACATGGAACAATCACGACCTAGTGTGTGCGACGCTTGACCACGCGAGCACACGGAACTACGACGCACTTTTGCATTGCCTGCATCAAGAAGTCCTTTCGAACAGGTAACAGCAAACATGAAAATGAATGTATGCGTTGTGGCGACACCATGAAGAAGCAAGTCTGCTGGCGTATATGAGACAAAGTAATGGTGACTGACGTCTGTGGGGGTGCTGACACTCCCTGTAAAGTTGTTTGTGCCACGTGGCACATGTGTCTCACCCAAAATCAGCATTTCAGGTTACAACCATTGGGCGGTAGGTGGCATGTTCGCGTTGATCACCACTATCATCATCATGGTGTAGCACCAGCGGTGTCCCCTGGTGAAAGGCAAGCCTTGGTGGCGGGCGAGAGTTGAGCGAGTCTTTTCGGCGCGTGGCGGTTGCCACGAACGGTTGTGTCTAGAGTGGGTCCTCGGCGAATGCTATTGCGGCCTGCGCGTCAGGGGCCCTCGTGGTAAGTCGAGCGTTGGCGACGCCACCTTGGGTGTGCTATTGTGTGTTTGTAGTGTTATTGTGTTTGTCATGGAGTGTTTGGTAATATTGTGTACGGATGTCCTAGCGTGTTGATAACTATTGATGTGTCGATTCGGCGGACGATATCGTCATTCTAAATTAGTTAAATGTACGCTGTTGTTTGGTTTGTACCGACCGCGTCTACTGTGTCCTTTCACTCCAAGAGCGTGGCACTTGCTTGCCAATTCAAGACCCCACACGTCATCATAATTTGTTGTATCTGACTGCAGCCCGGTAACATGAGGAAAGTAGAGGGCCACCATAGAGTCAAATTCGAGGTTTAAATGCTGCGAAGTGCGACGTATACCATGAAATATCAATACAACAAATCTCAAGAGACCGTTAAAATCATTCATTACTTCGAAAAGTTGTAGTGAAAGTACTAAAATGTGCGCAAAAATCGTAAACGCGAACACGTGAGCCACCTACCTGTTCTGTGCATACGTTCGCGGCCGCATTATGCTCTAATCAGCGAGGAAAAACAAAGACAAAATATTACAGAACCAATGCACGTTTATTTCACAAAGCATGCAATCTATCCTGATGTGGGCAGCTTGACTGCTGAAATACAAACTCTTGAGCGTGTGCATCCTACTTATGCACTGCAAAGCATCATCGTTAAATACCAATTCTTTACGCTGGTGCGCGCGTGCTGTTTAAACACCGTCTGTGCACTCATCACAGTTTTATTATCACGACAAACGGTATAGATCATATTGGTCGTCAGCTACACTCATGTGCGTGCTTCATCATCACTCTACATATAGTAGTGTTCGAGCATTACAGAAGTGTGGTGTAATCATCGGCGACTTCATCCCATAGGTCACTCGCGTCCCATTTTTCCCTTTCGAAGCATTCCTTTTGTGCTGCTCCCAGAGCACATTTTGAACGTTCAACCACCAACCAAGAGCTAAACAAATGGCAGCCAACATGCTCGCAGGTAAAGCTACCCGACGAAAATGATCAACAGGGCGAAGACCCATGCGAAAAACAAGAACCAGGCGATGACGATGGCGACAGAACAACACATTTGAATAGCGTAAGCAGATAAAAACGTGGACATTATGATACTGATGATGATAGTGGCAGGTATGGAGCTGGGCATTATTTTTACAGCCACGAGTAACTATTTAAAATCTCTATTCGTTATCTCGATGTTTTGTGGAGACATAAAGGGTATAAAATTCGATAAGTAATTCTGAAACATTCAGCATACAAAAATGCGTAGTATTGAAATATTTTTACATTGAACCAATGGGCATTTAAAGGGGGATCTTCGACAAAGTCGTTAATCTGAAAAAATTGTTAGTCTGAGGTTCGCTATTACAAGATTTGACTAACGCTCAACAGTGCACGCAAACTTCACATTTATGTCAGATACATTTCAAGCCATATTTGATGTTGATATTTTGCAGATTATATACGCATGTTCACGTCAATTGTTCTCACAGGCTACTCACCCACAAAATTTTGTGTACCCCCCTCCTTTAACGTCCTTTTTTCTTTTCCAGCATGCTACCTTAGGTACAATGCAATGATGATGTCCTAGAATGGCTTCTGCTTATAACATTGTGCAATGTTACAGCTTAATTACAGCTGCTACAGTTTACGATGATGTGTAAGCAAAAACAAATGGCGCAGTAAATGAGGCTAAATGCTTACTAACGTCATTGTAGGATTTTTATTGAGATACAAATTTAATACTTATTGGTCATGTTTAGGCTTCAACCTTAAAATATGAAATTAAGTTTTTGTAAAAAGAAGAGAGAAAGAAAAAAAACTGCATAAGCACTCCATACAAATGATTAATCAACGAAGCTGAAACGGGAAGCCCCGGTGTTCAGCAGTGGGTCCCACCCGACGTGGTACTCAAGCCTTGCATAATTATTAGTAACAAGTTTGTGCTTCTTAAGAAGTTATGCACACGTTTGGCTTGGGCTTACCACAGTGTTTATTTCATATGCCACACATTGTTCATCACATGATCATGGTCATGGAGGAGTGTAATGAGCGGTCAAATGTGTTTTCCAATGCATTAATCGCAGTGGTTGTTCTTGAACCACTGGCAGTCACAGATGTTGAAGCCGAAGCCAATGTGCCGCTGGAGAAACTCCAGCCAAAAGCGGGCATTTGCCCCGGCTAACGCGCTCCCACAATCATCATGCAGACGCTGTTGTGTCCGCAGTGCCACTTTTTCTGCGGTGTTATTGTTGCGTTTGACATCATGAGCTAACTTGACGACCCCCACCAGCGCTTGAATTTTTGTTTGCAATTTAGCTCGGCTTGGAAAGCTGCCGGACCATTCGTACGCAGTTGCTGCAGGCACTCAGCCGTCCGGGCTTCTTTTTGTGCCCGGATGCACCATCGGCCCAACGAATGTGAGCACTCTCACATTTCCACTATCGACGCTCTTCTAGAGTTGTCTGTGGCTTGTAGAAAGTTTCAAGAGAAACCGAGGTGCAAGTGCTGGGCGCCACAGCCTCAACGGGATGGACGATGTCACTCACAACGCAGCCAATGGCACGCGTGCTGGGATACGACACTGCGAACGACGTAACTTTTAACACAGCCAATGTAGACCACTCGTGACACTGGTGCAGGACAGTTTTTCACTTCTCTTAGCCATCTACAGTGTAGACCACTTATAATGTAACCGCTTAGAGTGCAAAAACGGTTACAATGCCATCTTTTTCGACTCCCTTTACCCTACCATAGAACCTCATGTATACACATGCCGCTTATTGGAAAGTCCCACAAAATGAAAGACCGGTTAAATGGGTGGTTGCCGGGAAATCTTTGTGACAAACGTAATAGAGAGAGCGCGTCTGAAAGGAGACGCGCTAGATGCGCCGCTGGGGAGCGAACAACGAGGTTGTTACACAGGAGGAGGGGACGCGGAGTGAACGAACAAAAGGCAGAGAGAAGAAAAAGAAAAGTAAAAAAAATCGCAGCATATCCACGAGGTAAATGATGACGAGTGGGACGAAGCGGACGGACACACGAACAAACACACAGGCAGATGGATGCATGGACGAACGCACACATGGAAGGACTGATGCGCGAACGCTCGGATGGATTCTTCGCCCTACTCAGCACTATTCTCTCCATGGATATGCTATGACACCATTTTTATTGACATGCAATGCTAATAAAAATGGCTACTGCCATTTTCCCACTGGCTACTATGACTACGATTGATATGACATGTGGAGTTTAATGTCCCAAAACCACCATATGATTATGAGAGACGCCTTAGAAGGGCCCCGGCAATTACGACCACCTGGGGTACTACAGGCGGCTACGACGAATGTAGCCTTGGAGCACTCCCCCACCACCGATGAGACGCGAGCCAAAGAAGCTGAGCGCAAGGGTCTTCAACGCGCCCGCCGCTCTGCTTCGCCATTGGGAGAAACAAGGGTGGCTACAACGATGGACGCGGGACTAACCAACACCATAAGAAGCTTCGCCCCTAAAGAGCCCGGCACACTCCGTGGGCTTGTTGAATAAAGGAGAATGGTTGCCTCGGTGACGGATAAGCCTTTGCACCGGCGCCGACCGTGAAATCAAACAATTGGAGTCTTTCAGCGCGTGAACTTGCGGATTTGGTTCGACATAGTTTCTGTGTAATGCGCATATTCAAGGCAGTTTGAGAAGTAGACAGCGAATTTCCACGTCGGCGTTTTGTTTTGGTAGGACCCCCCCCCCCCCCCCTTTTTGCACGTTCATTTTGTTGGCAACCCGTGTCTTTTGATGTTAAATTTTTTAACTTTTGGAAATTTAAAAAGGCTGTGAGCACCACTCATTGCATGCTTCGGTTCTTGGACAGGTGAGGCTGCATGCTCAACATGTCTTGCGCATTGCGGCCCTTGAAAAATGTTGTTTTGTGTATAGAGCAGTACTGCGTATAGTGCGGATATTTGCGACTCCTGCGTCTTACGTTATAGGTGGTCTATACTGTACAGCTTTCGCTGTAAAAGAAACAATCAGTATGGTAGGCCCCTTACACAGGGGTTACCCAATTTATGCAATTTGAGCCACTAATACTTAGCCAGCTTTACTAAAAATTAAATGTTTTCTAGGATTTTTTTGCGCTCCCCGAAATGCTCGAGTCAGCTTGCCGGCGTGCACACGAAGAAACTTTGGATGCTTTGGAGGAGCCCACCTTTCGCTGAGCAAGCAAGCGCAGTTACACATAAAACAGGCTGCGAGTGCAAAGCCCCTTCGCTTGAGAACTTCTCCTGAACTGGTGCCTAAAATACCATACTCGAATACTCAAACCTGTTCGACATGTTAGAACTGCTCCAGATTTTGCCTCCATCTCCCCATCTCTTCTACCATGAGAATGCATGCTTGTGAGGGCCTTTTGCATGAAATGTTCCCAATGTTCTCTCTGCGCATGCGCTGCAATGCATGCTTGGTTGCTTTCGGAAGTTTAGGTTTCGCCATCCGTCCGCTGCATTTTTTACATCCCCTGTGGCGAGTAAATACGGTATATGGTACACAGTACAGCTTCACCCATGCATAGTAAGGTAGAATCTCAGCGATACGAATTATTACTATTCTCCAACTTAAACCTTGTCCAATGGGTCAAAATTGAAATTCTCCGTACACTTCCCGCACAGTGACAAGTGACGATGATAAATCTATTACCGAAACTGTTCAGCGATTGCCTTGAGTAGCGTGCTCTGGAGGGGGTACACGCATGGCCAGAACACACAGATCGAAAATAGGACTACGGTTTGCTGCAACCACTGCACACAAAACCACAGTTGCTGTCAACCTGATCAATGGCAACTACGCTCTCCGAAGGTACGCAGTTAATGCAGCAGTAGATTATTGGCAATGAAGTCACAAAAAACACAAAGCGTTTTGTCATTCCTGTCGTTCTTCCCTTACGACTATGAAGGCACGAACTTTGGCACTTCAGTTTTTCAGTTCGCCTCATGCGAAGCTTCCAATGCGAGTGTTTGCGGCAGCCCCATGGAGCCATCTCTTATTCATCTATTCCCATTATACCCAGAAAGACAAGTTATTTCAATGGAAATAAACCTGCAGTACAAGCACCATGGTTTTAAAATGCATTTCACTAGTTCTTTGGCAATACGAAATTTCAGCTGATACGAATATTTTTGCTCCCCCTGAGATTCGCATCACCAATATTCTACTATACCTTGCGTGTATGCTAAGTCTGATCCATGCAAATACTGAAAAAAGCAGTGCTTAATAACTCGCATTCTTCCTAGATCTAACCATTCAAAGAATAAGGATCTACCTCATAACATAGCAGCAGCGCAGACCCATTCCTCTCGCAGTGTAAGCATGGCCATCCATAAGCACTACTATCTCATATCTTCAACTCTGAAGCTTACTTTACTATGCTAGTACATGGCAATGATCATTGCACATCAGCTAGATAGCAACCATTCTATCGTAGAACAGGTCCACTGTTTGCCCAGCTACAGATATGTGGGAAAACAAAACACAGACCAAACACTACCACTGCAGCTACTTAACATGTTCTACCAAATACACACCATCTGCAAAGGGATCCACACGTTCTGGTGAGATCATGAGTTTTCGTCGCTGGGCCCGATACTGGTCCTCTCGGTCAGCAATGCGGGGTACCCGGCGATCCGCAAACGGGTCATAGTCCTGGACAGCGAAAAGATTTGTAGATTCAGCATCATGCAGGATTCGGGAAAATGTTGGTAGAAAATCTGTTGCACAATCTTTCCAATTCTAAATTAGGAGCATATTTTATGGCATGTTGACCTAAAACATGTTTTACCTTTCTGGTTGCCACAAAGCTCATTTGAAAAAATGCTATGCCAGTACTAGCCTCTGAGGGAGGCACAAGGCTGGTAGCCAAATAAAGCTCTTAAATGTATAGCTTTATTATGTCCGTATGGCCTTGGACGGCCATACAGACAATATGCTTCGATCTCTAAACTTCTGAGCTCTACTCAATTTTCCATTTTAAAAGTGTATGCAATGATGACAACAACTGCAAGCTTGGCACTTTGCATCGAAAATAGAAGTGAACTTTTAACGCTACATGCTAATACTCATTAGATCACGTCATTGGAATGTTTTAAAAACAAAGAATCAGAGCATGCACGTTCATTTGCTGCAATAAACAGTCACCACTGGGCACATTTACAATGGAGCACTGCACAGTGCCGATTCCAGACATGAATGACCGTTGACTTGTGCAGGCAGTACGCTATACGCTCACCTTGTCAGTGAGTTCTGCCAAAAAGGCAGATGGCAGGGGCATCTTCTTGGTCTGCATAAGACCTGTAGACTCGTAGTCATCGTCCTGAAAGTGTAAAAAAACAACTGTAAAGTGCTGCCATCTATGAATGATCAAGAGAAAAAAATTGCCAATTAATTGCAAACCAGAATGTCTGCTTGCTCTGCGTGTTTGTACAGTTAAGAGATGGTTGCACGCATAAGTGCAATTACCGTAATTACTCAAATCTAACGTGCACCTTTTTACGGTTAAGCGGGTTCATAAATCGCATGTGCGTTAGAATCGAGTACGAAAAAAAAAAAAAAAATGAATGCGGTCATTCTATTGCCATCAGCATTTTCAAAATGGCCTCCCCCTACGTGCGTCGGCATGGTGCGTTGGCCATTTCTGCCTATGTGTTTCCCATGTGCGGCACTTCGTATGTGTGCTGCGGAGTTCGTCATCTTGTAGTGCATTAGCATCGACGGCATGGAAAGGCTGACTCCAAAAACTCGAGTGCACCACGATGCCGCTTTTAAAAGGGAAGTCATTGCGTGTGCAGAAACGGACGGAAATCGGGCTGCATCGCGGTCGTTCGGAGTTCGGGAAACGTGCGTGCGGGACTGGCGGAAACAAAAGCAGAAGATTGTCGACAGCAAAGCTTCACGCAAAGGCTTCAGTGGACCACAGCAGGGTCGGTTTTCGCAAATTGAAGAGCTGCTCGGCGAGTATGTGCTTGAGCAGCGAGCGGCACAGCGGCCCGTGACGCCAGGACTGCTCCAAGTGCGGGCTATGCAGTTAGCCTTAGAAAAAGGGCTAAGCCAGTTTAAAGCGAGCAGGTGCTGGCTAACTAACTTTATGAAGAGAAAAGGCTTTTCCCTCCGAAGGTGAACGGGCATATGTGAAAAGTTTTGCGGAGGAGTACGATAAAAAGCTTCACAGTTTTCAGAGGTTCGTCCTAAACTTGCGGCACAACAACGGCTACCTGCTTGGGCAAATCGGAAATGCCGATCAGACGCCTCTTTACTTCGACATGCCTGGCACCACAACAGTCGAGAAGGGGGCGAAGCAAGTTCGCGAGCTGACATCGGTCCACGGTAAAACTACAGTGACGGCAATGCTCTGTTAAACGTCAGATGGGCACAAGCTTCCCCCGTACCTCATATTTAAATGGAAGACGCTCCCGAAAGGAGTCGTTTTTTCGAGTGGTGTGATCGTGCGGGCCAGCGAGAAAAATGGGTGCGCGTTGCAATCGATGTCTTACCTTTTTTTTTTCCTCGTGGAAATCGGGTGCGCGTTACAATCGAGGGCGCGGTAGAATCGAGTAAATACGGTACCAATCTTATCAACAAGTAACATATTTCTTTGAAATACAGGCAAACAAGTTTCCAAATGGCACCTCCTGCAAAGCCAACTACTACACTTCAGCTGCAACAGCATTAAAGTTGAAGGGACTTGGTGACACCTCTCTAACCATACATAGAGTGAGTTCACTATTACATTTTATTGCTTTAAGAATCAACTGGCCACAAAATCTTTTTATGAAAACCGTTAAGTGTAAGCAGAATCACAAGTATTACAGGCCAACAACGAAAGAACATGTGTTGTGGGTCTTTTTCTTTTGTCCCAGTTCCATCAGTGCTTATTTTTATCATCAGTATGACAAAAAATAGCATTTCAAATAAGCCCAAATATCAACAGCGCTGAACTTTATTACAGGCTCCGATCCCCCTTTCTTTTCCCTTCTTATACTGAATGCACTGAAAACTACATTGGGGAGGTTAGAAACTGTCAGCACGCACTGTGGCCTAGAACCGTGGTTTTCACCTTTCCTTCTCTTTTCAGTTTCACATTCATTAGTAAATGCGGGCGGTCTAAAAGAATCATGGCCACGGTAAAGTGAGGTGTGCTCATAACGCAAGACTGGTCTATTCATTTAATAGAAGACACAACTCTACTGCAACAAATACGAAAGAGACCAAAGGACTTGCAGGGATCAAACCGTGCAAGTCCCTAAAGTAATGCTTAAAAAAGAAGTATACTCACATCCGCGTCAGCATCATCGTTTGCTGCAATGGACGTGACATAGCCGTCGTACTTGCTCTGTGTGTGCCCATAGATGTCTTCATCCATGTAAGCACCATTGGCACTTGCTGTGAGGGGCACACCTTCGCCATTGTCGAAGTTGCCCTGCTTGCCCACATTAGCCTTGCGGGCCTGGATCTCGCGGATCTGCGCCTCAATGTCTGTGACGACAAAAAGAAACAAGTGCATGCAAACTTTAGCGCAACAGAGCACTACCATGCAGCTCACAGTAACTCGAGGTACTACAAAACTACAGCACTGTATTTCGCACACACAAACAAATTATGCACGGCACAGAAATTACAGTAGATCACTAGTGCTTTGGCAGCTACAGCTGATGGATCCAGCTCGTATGCACAAGCTACGTCCACCTGACAGAAGTCACTGAGGGCGGTTACCTAAGACACAAATACGTTCATTTTAATTTAATTTGCGAGACAAAATACTAATGCGTCTCGGAAAGCGCAGTCAAACGCACCACAAGTCTCTCACACATTACCTATTCAAGTGCCCGCGAACAACAAAGAGGACAAAAGCTACGTTTCGTGCTAGCTTTAAAAAACGGCGGCGGCCGATGGTTGGGGAAATGCGATTAAGCACACGAACAGGACAACGGCGTGTTAGTGTCACTGCATAGCACAATACGTTACGGCACAATTGCATGCTTGTTTTATCGGACGACGTGACAAAGCAGCTACCAGCAAAAAGGTGCAACGCTCGAAGGGATTTTGGCGTCGCGTAAGAATGTTTACTATACTAACACGGGAAACAATGAGTAAATGATCACGTAGGGACTCAGCAACATCGAACATTTAGCGGCACTGCCATTAAAGCGCGTCAAACCACCATAAATGACTTGAAAGAGCGACACTAATCTGCACAACTACAAAACTTGCGTGGTTCCTGCATACGGGGCTGCGAGCGCGACGGCAAGGTTCTGTTCGGCGTCAGCGACACTGCACCACAACAGACGGACAACGCTCGAGCTTACCGAATGTACTGCGGTTGCCGAGTTTTATACACAAGCGACACTTTCGCCAGCTCTTCAAATATGCTAACAAGCCGTTTTGCCGACGAATGTCCAAGTTTTACAACCTCCGCTCAAAATCCAAAACAGGCAGAACCAATTTCAGCAGGCATTAGGCCTAACACGTCGTTAACAAATCGTCAGCAACGCTACAGTATGATACTCCTACAGGTCCCGGGGCACAAGTTTTTGTGAAGTATAATGCTAAGATACTGATCATTTTGTGCGATATACGCTAATTTGCGCGCATGCACGCTATGAAGATCATTTACCTTCGGCTGACACTGGTGGAGCGGCCATGATTACTTCTCTACATCTGCTAAAGTACGTGATGATGACTGCTACCTGCTGCTACTACCACGATCATTTCAAACAACATCAAAACAAACCATAAGTTATATATAAAAGATGTGTTTTTATATCAAAATGTTAAACATTACGCATCTGAGTACACTTACGCTTTCTTTTCAGTGAAAACAACAAATTTCAAAGGCCATGCTTTTGCGCATGCTTGAAGTGACGTCATTGATTATGTCGCGTCGTCTATGAACTTGCGGTACACATCTGTGCTGGTACATAGCTAGCATAGAGTTTCACATGAAACTGTATGATAGCTAGCATAGGAACATAGCATTGCTTTTGAGGTTTATGCTGTCACGCAGGGAACACCACCGACATCACCACACACAACTAAAAGCAAAGAGTAGAGGATGTGTGCTCAACTGGACATAAACCGAAATTAAAGTGGGGGAAGAAAAAAAGCCTTTTCATCAGTTGAACCTTATAAACTTTAAAATAAATTAGCATAAGTGTGTAGACAAAAGTCTGTTAAGTGCTAAATCCAAATGTGAAGGACGTTTAGGGGAAAGTAGGAGGCCTGAAGTGATGAGAAATAGTAAACATTCACTGTCGCTGGGGCCAATGTTTTGACAAGTGAACTTATCAAAACGTTGGCTGTACAGCCAGGGGCTTAGCCAAAAATTTTTTCGCGGTGAGGAGGTGCATCCAACTAACCTTTATGTTTGTGCATATGTTTGCATGTGTGCATTTACGCACACACAATATTTCATTTTATGTAATAAGTGAAATAAAATAAAGAATTTTCAAAGAGGAGGGGTGGTAGAACTCAGCCCAAAAGTTGATTGATTGATTGATATGTGGGGTTTAACGTCCCAAAACGACCATATGATTATGAGAGACGCCGTAGTGGAGGGCTCCGGAAAATTTCGACCACCCGGGGTTCTTTAACGTGCACCCAAATCTGAGCACACGGGCCTACAACATTTCCGCCTTCATCGGAAATGCAGCCGCCGCAGCCGGGATTCGAACCCGCGACCTGCGGGTCAGCAGCCGAGTACCTTAGCTACTAGACCACCACGGCGGGGCCAACTCAGCCCAAAAGTGAATCCATCAACATTCCCCATTCAACGACTTGTCACCTCTGTTAAATGCCAAATCATTTATGTGTTTATTGAAGTAGTTAGGTAGGACATATTGTTCTGCAACAGTGGCACTCACCCCAGCCCAGTTCAGTGGCGTTCACCGCAGTTGCAGCAACAGGAACTTGATCACCGTTAGCACCACCAGGCATGGGACCTCCACACATTATCACAATCACCGAGTTTTTCCACTGGCTGCGCATCCCAAACCTGGTAGGCGAATTTCGCCTCACGGAAAGAAACGGTCGCTTAGAAGAAGCGAACGGTCTCTCCATAAGCCGGGTTGGCAGAGGTACAATATAGATGCACAAAGTGCACACAAGAGTGTTTACTGCAACTGCATTAAATGCTACATTATTCCACACAGAACAGAAATTGTGAGGACACTAAGTTGGTGTGCCATCAGTAGAGTGGCCCATCAACGCAAACAAAACATGCTGGCAGAGGGTAGCTTATAAAGACACTTCAAAACTGTAAAGCTAGCTTTTCTAAGAGGCAGGTTGCCCAGTGGGTTTAATTATTTTTGTAAACTGTGTGTAGAAGATCAGTCTACATGTGTTGCATCACAGAAAACTTTGACTGCTCTCATCATGAAATCTTTGACATATAGAAGCTTCAGGCCCTCTAGGGTGGTATAATGGTTACGGTGCTCGACTGTTGACCTGCAGGGGACAGGATCCAATCCTGGCAGCCGCACTTTCAATACCGACAAAAATTCTCAAGGCCTGTCTACTTGGCTTTAGATGCACATTGAAGAACATCAGGTGTTCAAAATTTCCAGAACTCTCCACTTCAGCATCTCTCATAATCATACCATGGTTTTGGGACATTAAACCCCATGAATTAGAAGCTCCAGCATATACATACAACACTTCATCTTTATTTGAATGACTAATGATACTGCTGTTCTGTATGTGTTGTGCAAAATATTTCAAATGAAAATGACAAAAGTGTCCATTTTCACACTAACTGTAGCTGTAGAAGCCGTACACTGAGTGTGCAGTGTTCCGAGAATTCTTCCAGCAGCAAACTTCACTGGAAATGTGACGCTGGTAGCAATGTCAGATACGAAATCCAAGAGCACAATGACACAAAGGACAATGAATGCTCTTTATTTCTTGCACAGTCATTTCTATATAAAACATGATAAAGGCTTGAGCCTTTCACAGGGAGTTAACATTACAATCCCACACACCAAATCTCGATGCACAAAAATAACACGTAAGGCACAAGGTGAAAAAAGGTGAAAAGGTAGTTTAACATCAGTTTGAAGGTTGCAAGATTCTTCTTTACAGGGCAAAAGGCTTCACTTAGACATTGCATCAACAATGCCAAAGTGAACTAATACTGGAAGATACGAAAATAGATGCACCTGTAATATGATGTATACATATATGTGTCTATACATGTAATACACAGGATGAATTCTAGCTGTACCAAATATTTTTATGATGACATGCTGTTTTTAGTGGCAGAAGGTGCAACAAATTTTTTTAGATAACAGCAAGGGGAACTACGGTTGCACTCCCAATTGAATTGATAGGCTGGTGACCTCTAGATTGTTATGCAGTCATAAGCAGTATCACGAAACACTTTTGATCACAACCATGCTTGAATGGGAAAGTATTGCAAAATACAATAAATGAATTATTTTACCCTAGCGTACTTGGTGAAATTGACAGAGCAAAAAAGTGCCTACAATGGCATTCTCATCAAAAATGCCGTTCATCACAAGATGACTGCAATTACTCCACAATTGAGTACTTTGAAGTCTGCTTTAGCTCTTCCTTTATTTCTTTTCCAGTTAAAGAAAAAAAACAGTCATTTTAATGCCATAAGCACACCAATTCCAAATCATTCTATCTACACTGCAAGAACATACTAGCAGCTTTCAGTGCTTGTCACCACCAATATAAAAACTCCGAGACAAAAGGAACAGGTCAGTCATAGAGCACTGGCACAACGTTATTAGTCATGAAAATGTGAAAATAATGAGAATCTATGAGAGACAAATGAGCTTTTACTTCATCTCTGCAGGCTTTCTCAATCTAGAGGTCATTCAAGCAAGTCGACGAAGTAGCAAACATAAAGTTCCCTACACATTCACATTTCTAGTTAGGTAACTAATACCCCTATAGCCAATAGTCCTAAATAACAGAAAAGCCAGCTAAGCAATATAAAAGGCTTGTCATAAAGGCATAAATATAATACCCAATAAAGAATAAGAAGCTTCATTCTCTCAGCAAGGCATTTTTCATGGCCACAGGTTCAAGAATGTGTGATAATCACTAATATACAAATTTATTAAGAATGCACATAGTATATTACATTATTTTGAGGGCAGGTTGCAACAGCTAAACAAAAGCCAGCCAAAACGTAAAGCATGCCAGTTTTTCCTAAAAATCAAGTGACCATCACCAGTCTAGAAAAACAGGCAATTAAAAAGGTGTGTTACTTTATTAACACTTTTCTGAACTGCAACATTCCTCCGGTTAAAAAAAAGGAGAAAAAAACAGCCCTAAGAACTATCAGCAATGCTCTTTTGATGCACATAAGAAATAGCTTGTATGCATTAGTGATAGTCCCATATTTCAAGCAAACATGTGTGCCCTTCATAGCACCTGGCTTTAGTTCAGCAGTAAAGTTATGCTTAAAACAAGTTCTGTCAAAGAGATCTCACTGCATTGTCGCATAGATCATAATAACTGCTGCTCCCCGTTATATGTTGCTTTTACCAATTGAATGGTCTTCTCTTAAAAAGCCAAGCGCAAAAATATTGCAAACTGAGAGTGACGACAAAATAAGTAGATTAGATAATGTTGCATAGACGAAGCTTAAGGTACCTAAATACAAAGCATAATTAAAAGCATAAAAACGCCAATATGCTATAGCAGGCACAAATATGTAGAGCTAAAACTAACAAGCCACCGGAATAAATAGAATGAATAAGCTTGCAACAAGAGTATACATAAATAAATGCAAAAAGAAAGAGATTTTAATGAGTACCTAATATTAAGTAGATAGTATGGAAGCTTTGTCAAAAGTGGCAAGACTCAGTAGGTCGAGAAGCATAGGGACAACTACAAATGTATATGAGAATAAAAACATGTGCACTTTGAGTAAAGTGTGGGTACACGCAGAGTTTGTGTACTAGATGGCCTTAAAAATGTGGGATACAACACAAAACTGAATATGTATACGTAGATGACGCAAGTATATAAGTCATGGGATGTGTAGGATTGCCGCACCTCTGGCACCTACGAAAGCAATTGCAGTAAACTTGGCGCCAACATCACTCAAACTATAAAAGAATATGCTTTCAATACCAAAACAACTTGGCATATTTAAGTGGTCCAACAAACATTTTTTGTTAACAGTACATCCAAATTTAGGCACCAAGAAATACGACATTTGAAAATGCAAAATCGGACAGCACTCAAGTTCTTTCAGCAGTTATATATGGAGAAAAAAAAGATACTAACTTGTTAAAAAAACTTTTTAAAAGAATGAAGACGCATTAAATGGACAAGCTTCATTGATTTCAAGCACACGAGTGTTTCTATCAAAGATCTGTCCATCAAAGAATGCCACGCTGGCTTCACAGTAAACAGTGGGCACTGTAGTGACACCACCTGTAGAAGTGTGCTAAACATAGTTGCACATTTTCTGCAAACAAGCTGCTCACACTGCATAAACATGTATAAAATATCACCAGTATACACATGTGGTGCCTGGAACACCCTATCAGATCAGTCATTTGTACTTTTCTCGTAAGAGTAAATAATTTCATTTATAAAAAAAACAATTAGGCACATTCAAGAAAGTGATGATAACTTTTGAAATATAGATGCATGGTGCAGGAGCATTAAAAAACAGTTGAATATTGCTACAACAAATATGCACACGATGCATAATTATTTGATTATACCAGCAGACGTCATAGCATATATCGAATCTTTCTTCTGGTTAACCTCCCTGTCTTTTATTTGACATTTCTCTCTCTTTCTCTTAGGTTTAGTTTTGCCGTTTGATGTATAAGAGCCAGCCTGTATTAAAGTTAACATGGTTTACCAATTCTATGGCCACATTCTTATAATATATATGTACAATGACAAGCATTACTCCTTTCCTGACCGCTCAGGCAACACATCTACGTAACAACTTAGCAAATTAATTATTGCAGTGCTTTTCACCAAACATACCACCACTTTCTCATAACCTCAATACGTCTTCAGGGTTTAGATCACAGATGACAGGCACTGTCGTATCATAGCATCAGCTTTTGACTCGCAGCTTGAGCGAAAAAAAACTATGAAGCATTACATCAAACAGAATAATTTTTCAAAGCTTCAGGTTTATAGTAACCCTCAGAACAGCTATTCCAAGCGTTAATCAACACTTGCCAGACACAGAAACATTGCACCAAAGTCAAGCAAAGCACAAAGGCTATTTCTAGCTGAAATGCTGTAGTGTTTCATAGGTTTCACCCCAGTGATCATGACAGCCCTGTGAAACGAATGAACATACGTCTGACTCATTGATGGCCTTTAACATAAAATGTGCTATGTCCCAGGCAGTTTGGCTGCACAATAAATGTTGTAAAGCACTGTCAATGATGTACCACTGGACAACAATTAAAGAAGAGCTGACATGTGCTTTATGCCTTCCTGTGTATATTACCAGTCGGATAGCCGGTAGCTGCAGATGAGCATCTTAATGATATGCCATGCTTAAAGGAGGAAACAAGTCCCAGGAAGAAAGCATACCTGTATAAAAGAGGTACATTCTCAATCGCGTAAATGATGCTTGCAATGTAAACTTTTACCCCCTCTGCATTGCACGCTTATGTCACCATTTTTTTAAAGCACCACGTAATGTAAAGAAATGTTACCGTGGAATGTGACAGTTGAGTAGAAATATGAAATATGGAAGTAAGATATGGGCTTTTCACCAGGTCTGCAAGAAGGCAACATAGCAGCCAGTAAGACAACAATGAACCCATTGCTCAGGTTCCAATGAGTACAGCATAACGTTTCAAAATAGCAAAGAGCCACCAAAACACGATCAATGGGACTCGTTTATTTTGTTTATAAAGATCAGCTAAAGTCCTTTAACAATAGAATTCACAAGGCCTTTCAACAGTGAAGGCTTTTGTTCCACATCACATTTTCCCTCTCTGGATCCTCGCAACTCACACCAATGTTGGCAACCTTGCCAGTGCGCTTTGGGGTAGCATGACAGAGAAAAGAATGACAACAGCAGGACAGCAGTGCACAGTTTTTCAGCGACAACTTCTGAGCCCACTTGTCAAGCTAGTCAGCAAATGCTAACTACTACAAAATAGCCTTCACATGCTGCTAATATGCACTAAAAAATCTGAAATCTACTAATATTTGCAGCAAACACACATTGACATGAAAAAGTTGAAAACACGGTAAATAGACGCTTCTAAAGCTCTCAAGCTTGTGATGCGACATATGCAAGCCGAATTCAAAACTTTTACGTCTGCAGTAACATCAAATTACTGACTGAACAACATTCTGAAAATCGGTCATGTTTTTCATCACGAAATATGCCAGAAGAGCTGCGTCAACAGTTATTTCGTAGCACCATCTACACTACATACTATATAATAGAGTGAGAAAGATCACATGGATGTGTGAGGCACTATTTCTGCCTCCCTGTAGGGAGCGTGGTTACTGCCAACTATAATATCGAAGCAAGACGCTGCAAAACTCTGACACCATTTTGCTGAAACTGAGCCAAACTGATCCACTATTAATTGTTGCGAACCTGCACTGAACAAATGCAGCATCCGAAAAAAATCACACTTCTTGCAGTTAAATAAGCCTGCTAATGTAACAAGTCTGGCAAACTGGCAACACAATAATGCTACTGGTCACTTTAGCACAGACACAAAGGCAGTATCTGTTTGGGCTCCGAGATATACGGCCCAAAGATCTTCTGGTTCACTGCCAGTAGTGAACAAATTAACAGAACCAATCATTAGAACCGGAGGTAGTCAGCCAGACCTCAGCAAAATAGTCCAGGCCTCTCACTGACTTCACGCCAATACGTGGCGCTCAACACTGGGCTTCCACGCGGAGACATTGCCAGTTGCCGTTTGTGGCTGCCCAGAGCCATCACCTGCTGACGGAACCTGCTGGCTTGTGGTGTCTGCAGCTAGGCCAGCTTCACGAAGAACCTAAAACCAGTAACAAATAAAACCACTCAAGAAACTGCCAGCGATTCCAGCCTTCAACATCAGCAGGCAGTCAAATTTGTAGCATGATCCATGTACAGTAGAATCTCGATGATATGATTACGGTTGATGCGAATTTTGCAATGATACGAATTTTAAGGTTGTTTTGGATAGACTACATAATATAAAATACACCTTGATTCGGTGTGATACGAATGGTTTCCCCAGCCACCGTGGATGATACGAATGCGCGATTGACCACTGCATGCCAGCGGCGCAACACGGCAAAAACACGCCGCGAGGCTGACGTGAAAAAATCAGTTCGAGACCAATTCTCCCCGCATGCAATAGCATAGTACTGCCATTTTGCTTCACTGCTTTGGCTTCACCGGCTGCTCTGTCGCTCTATCTCTCAAAACACGTGATGTCAACAACCATAGAGTTTCCTAATGTACACTAGAGGGAACTCTGGCGCTAGTGTCTATGGGAGCTGCAACGCACGGAGCTTCAGCAAGCATGGGAATGATGGGTATTACACACATTTGTCTAATTTTCGTACTTATGGCCTGCTTTTGGCTCTGTGTGTGTTCGTGTGGCTTGGAGCTGTTTTTCACAAAAACAAAATTATCAAATGTTCACCGTTCGCGCTTTACAACCTTATTCTTTTAGGCTTACCATTTCCAATCGGCTCACAAAGTTTAAAAGGGTTCGTTCTTTCCTTCAAAACGAAATCATAACCAGCAATAAACGAAGCCGCAAGTACGATTCGCCGCTCGCAAGTACGAAGACTAGGCAAATGTGTGTACTACCTATCATTCCCATGGTCACTGAACGATCGCAGCGCCGGAGTCCCCTCTAGTTAATTTCAGGAAACTCTGTGTCAGCAACCACCTGCAAATCAACATGCCGGCGAAGGCATCGGCGGTGGGTCGCGTTGGCGCTATCGCGAACTACCCGCGCGGCACGTCAAAGCTCACGGCCTTGACAAGGACGCGGTCGTTGAGAGCCTGGTTTGGATTATGATCGCTGATAACACCCGAAGTAGAAGAAGGTGCAGCAGCAGCAAGTCGGCTTGCCCGAACGTGTCGTGCTTTTGCACTGCCGGCTGAATCCGTCGCCGCCGCTCTGTCCGCTCGTGTCATTTAGGCTGGCACGTCTTTCGAAATAATGTTAGTAAATATATTGTCGTAAGACGGTAAGTTGGGCCTGTTGGTTAGGATCTATCGTGAACTTATTTACAGAGCAACACCAGAAAAAACACAGGACAGGAAAGGAGCAAAAGAGAAAGAACAGTTGTGAGTCAGCGCCGTCTTTTCTTTCTCTTTTGCTCCTTCCCTGTCCTGTGTTTAATCTGGTGTTGCGCTGTAAATAAGTTCCCGATGGAACGTTTGTAAAGGTGTAAACTGTTTCTTTTCAGTGCCTTGTATGCATAATTATAACTCGGTACGAACTTCAGTGCTCAGGAAACGGGCAAAATGGAATGAATTCTCAAGAGGCGATGGCGGCGGCATGGATGGTATGTATGCGAGGGGCAGAACAAATGTGAGTGTTCTCGACGGGCGTGGACGTGGTTTTCCGGCCGCGCGGCCATTTTCGCTTGAATTCTGCAATGCGAATTCTCCAGGAATCGTTTTCTTTTTTTCGTGTCGATTTCGCAGCGCGGCTTTCCGGCTGCTTAAGCGAGGAAGTGAGTGAATTTCTAATGAGTTTGGCAGCTTTCGCTCGCTCTGATGTCAACTGTGAACGCGCTGTGCCAGCAGCATGAGCGAAGAAACCGTGGCACTTAATTAAGAGACGGTGAAGGCAGGAAAGTTCAAAAGAAAATCAGCAGACTTTCTTTAGCAAGGTGTAGTTGCCAATGAAGTTCTTGTTCATCGTCTTTATCAGCTTTAGGTTGTTTTTGGTTGATACGAATTTGGGCTGATACGAATATTTTACGTGCTCCCTTCGAATTCGTATCATCGAGATTCTACTGTATTGTTATTTGTAGCATTATTGCAAGAAAATATTCTGTATTGTTATTTGTAGCATTATTGCAAGAAAATATAAGTGCACAGTGAATGCTCGATGGTTGATATTTTTACTATAACTTCCATTTAATTAAATAACAATCATACATTTGCTGACGTGCCATCATTACAAGAGTGACAGCACAAACCATGCCTTTTTCATTTATTAACTGCCTTCACATACCATCGCATGGCTAGTCATGTTTACTTTGAGTAATGTCATTTTAAGCTGCTTTTTTATTTTTTGTTTGCTATACTATTTTTCTCTTCATAAAACAAAGAGAACAATGATTGTTGTAGTTTTCATATGAAGTGAGGCATTATTATGACACAAAAGATCAGGCTCATTTAAAAAAAAAAAGAAAAATTAAGAAACTGTTAGGTCTCACACAGTTCTGCTCTGTATACCGAGAGGATGGTAATAAAACTTTTAGCTTTATACATCTAAAAAAAAAACAAGAAAAAAAACCCGAGCACTTTAGCCTTAGACAGCGTTGTACAGAAACATCATTTCATTTTTTATGAGGCAGCAAGGCATTGCTAACAGTCAGCAGACTTATTCTTACATATTGTTACCAGCAATTGAACTATAACGCACGGGGCTCAGCGCAGGTAAATATGTATGGCTATGCAGCAAGTGTGTTAACCACAAGACATGGAGACAAATGCTTCAGATAACAAGACGTCAACCCATCTTCTACTTCTGCATTGCATCCATTCCTCTATATGTAATTCGTTTGGTTCGTGAGAACAATGATGTACAAACTACTGAGAAGCACAATTTCAAAGGAACATGTGCACCGAGCTCAATATACTCCCAAGGCAAACACCAGAATAGCCTAGTTGTAACCATTACTCAATTATAAATGTACATGGCACTGACTACAGACATGTTTGGTGCATTGAAGACAATTGCTGGCCAGTATTTAGAGAGCCATTTTACTAACATATTATGTGTAATCCTATAAATAACACACTTGTGAGTATAAAACCATCGTGCAAATGCAACAAAAAATTTGAGGCTGCATGCCACGTTTCAGAGAGAGCCAATGCCCAACCCATAATAAATTACAATGCTCTGACGAATTTGATTGGGCTATGAGCATGCAATTTTGTGTCCACATAAAGAACACCAAAAGGATTAACTTTGCTGCCACTTCCGGTAAAAGCATCAAAGCTAGAACTGCGCAAATAACAAAATTTTTGGGTGCGAAACAAATTCAAATATTGAAGTGTGAATGTGAATTCAATACTTTTGGAATGTTTCTTGAATACTTCTAGAATATTCTTTGTATACTTTGAAGAAAAATTGAAGGAGAAAAAGTTTGGAGGATTCATAAATTTCATTAATATGAAAAATCAACATGGAAGTGTTTCATAATTGTCTTATCAAGTATAAGGCAATGCGGAGACCACATTGTATTTGTGTACATGGTTTGGTGCAGCCAAAGTGTTGCCGACAACAGTTTACACACGAAAGGTACAAAGGTGCTATTTCCTCAGTCTCTGTTCTTTGGACTTCCGTGAAAGCGCAACTGATGTGGCGGTCAAGGGCGTGCTCCCTTGGAGTTTGGAGTTCCAGATCTGCCAGAAGTCGATATATCAGGACATCTGAAGTTTTGGATGCTAAAAATCTTCGGCATTTGATTTCTCAAACTTCCTGGCTACCTTTAGGGTCCAAAACAGCATTGCTTGAGCCCCCACCTCTGCCACATCTAGCATCTCCATGTCGGAACAAGCCTTTCTGGAGGAAATACATTTGCAGCCTTAGCATAGCCTGAAAGACAGTTTTGCTGCAATACGAGTATGATGGAGCGCAGCATACTGAAAATCTGAAGGAGCCGTTGCTAGTCGAACATTGACTTTATTCGTCATAAGGAAGTTCGAATAGCTCAAACAGTAAATGTTCGGTGCAAAAATGAATCGAATAGCAGGCACTATCAGAAAAATATTCAAATTTTCAAATATTTCCACACCCTTAACCAGAACATTTAGGCACATAAATCAACTCTTGTATGTTACTCACAATAGTTATAATTCTTGTTGTTTTAGTTCTCAAGAGCATAATGCAATGATGAGGAACACGGTAGTGTAGGGCTCTAGAAATTTTGAACATCTGGTACTTTTTAATATGCACCTAAATCTAAGTACATGGGCCTCTAACATATGCACCTAAATCTAAGTACATGGGCCTCTAACATATGCACCTAAATCTAAGTACATGGGCCTCTAACATCTCGCCTCCACCAAAATGCAGCTGCCAAGGTCACGATTCAAGCCCATAACCTTAGAGTCGACAGTTACGCACCATAACCAACAGACCACCACAGTGGGTGATTCGTTGTAATAGCTATGGAAGAGAAAGTAAAGAGCCTTCTACAGCCACCATTGCCTACCTGAAGGTGTCCTTCAGCATGTGCCAAGTACTCATCAATCCAGCCGGGGTTACTAGGCTGGCCACAGAAGGAACGCATCACCAGTGTAAGGTGCACAACAGAGAGCATCAGGGCAGTACAACTGCAACAGGGAAAAGTGGGGCAAGCAAGTTGTCACGAACGACTCAAGGCGCTCACTGGCAGCAGTTATATAGTAGTCCATGTCTGCCCCACAAAGTGCTAAGTGTCCCCCTAATAAACTTCAGGCAGTGCACGTAATAGCAAAGACTAATTACCAGCTCGGTATATACACTAAGAACAAAACACTGCATAAAACACCGTTACTGGACAATGCACTTGCATAAACTGTATTTTGTACTTTTGCTTCATTATGACAGCAACTACAGTGACACTTCAGGCAAAACTTCATCACAAGTGAACCAATAGTATAACCAGAAGTGCGACATACATACATACATACATACATACATATATACATACATACACAGTATTCCTCATTAATTACCGATTGTGCAGCATTCACTTATTATTATCATCATCCTCAGTAACAGCATCATCTAACTGAATGCTCACTTGAAGGCAAAGGATAATCCAAGAATCTCTCATTGCACCTGTCTAATGTTAGCTGACTTCATCCAATGCCTGCTAATTTCTCGATTTCACAATCCCGTGCTTTAAAATGCAAGTGTTCAATGCCGGGGTCCACCACGACTCCGCCGATGTATTTCCGTCACAGATGTGATGTAGTAATATATATTCAAAGAGATTGCAAAGAAACAAATGACGAGGAAAAGTTTCCCAGTTAGGCGTTGAACCATGAACCTCTTACTTTGCAGTGCGAAAGAACAGAAGTTCTTCATTTCTGGAGGAGCCGTTGGTCCACAAGCATATTTTATTGCTCGCAGTTTCTTACGATAACCTACATCCCGCATTATTAATGGGCCAAAATTAAACTGAACAGCACTTTAAAAGATATCAGAAGCTGACTTTCACAGACTGCCTCATCTCTTGCCCTGTTTAGTACAACATTATTAAATAAAGGTGCATAGCATTCTACCGTGCTTCCAGCAGCCTGGCATCCAGTGGTGGGTACATGGCGCGCACCACATCGTCCACGCGTGGTCCGACTCTCTGGGCAAGCTGTGCTAGCTCGGCTAGCTGCGCTTGTGTTGCCGGACGTCGAACCGATCCCACCGAGGCTGTTACTAGGCGCTCGGTCAACTGGTGACATGTCTTGAGAACAGCCAGACAGTGGGGCACCAATCCCCTGCAGAACACACGATTACATATATGAAGCCAGCCATCTTTCAAGTCTACTTTCCCACCAGAATATAAGAGAAACACAACCAAAATAAACAAGTTGACAAGGAACTGCATTGCAAATGGGGACATAAGCTTTGGTTATGGTGCACATAAGTGCAAGGAAGCAGACCAATTAAACTTTGTTATATTAGATGATGTTGTGAGCACCTAAGTGTGTTAGATTATTAAGCACATGCATTTCCCCAGATGACACTACGTTTGAAGGAAGCATTAACTTCTATTCATTTTATCTGCATTACTCCCATTCCCTGCAATAAATACAGTGTCATACCATCAAGAGAGCTAAAGACCTCAGGATGAGAATATTACACAGTAAAACAGTGTCTATCTAAGAAATGCCAATGGCTAAAGTCAGACACCTACAGGTTAAATTTTACACTGCACAAAAGTGTTCTGGAGAGTTAAAAATGAAGAGAGCAATGCCAGTACAGACAAGAAATGAGCGCGACAACTGATGAGCACATTGATGAAGAATAAGCAAATAGACCATTACCTGAACAGCAACCAGAATGTGCTACGAGTTGTGCGAGCCTAAATAGGTATAAAAAAAAGCATACCTGCGCCAATAGCAAAATTTTGGGTATGAAGCGAATTCGAATATTGAAGTGCGAGTGCCAATTGAATTGAGTATTTTTAGAATATTTCACGAATACTTCAATGTGAAATGGCAGGGGAAAAAAAAAAGTTGGAGAGGATTCTTAGACATATTCGAATGAGATAGCAACATGATAGTGTTTCTTTTGGCTAGGTTGATGATGTGCTAAAGGGTTGCTGTTTCATAGCTGTGTTATCGAGAATGAGGCCATGCAGAGGTCGGATTGTATACATGATTTGGTTCAACTAAAGTGCTGCTGACAACACTTCACACATGAATGGCAAAGATGGTATTGCTCCGCCTCTCTTCCTTTTTCAACATCTGTGTAAGCCCGAGAGATGTGTCAGACAAGGGTGCACTCCCTTCGAGTTTGATGTTCAAAATCTGTTTCGTACACGTCAATATACATAAGAATGCCTGAAATATTGGATGCTAAGAAACTTCGGCATGCGGTTTTTCAACTTTCAGCCTAAATCAGAATTAACTGAGCCCCCATGTCGGCCACATCTATCATGTACATGTTGGCACCAGTGTTTTTTTTATTCATTACATCTTCGGTTGTAGCAGAGCCCGAGAGAGAGCTTCGCGCAATACAAAATTGTGATGGGGTGAGCATACTGAAAATCTGAAGGGGCCACTGCAAATTTGATGTTGACTGTACTTTTCTTCAGGAAATTCAAACAGTTAAATTCCAAAGTGAATCGAATTGAATAGCAAAGACTATTTTAAAAGCATCCTAATCGAATATTCACACACTACTAAAAATAGACAACGACATCTGGCAAAGGAATGTCACAGAATCCTCTGTGGCACACAATAATTTCTGGATAAAGTTAACCACCACAACTCACTATCAAAATTTTATAGAATACCACAGATTGAATGCCCAATGATAAAATGCTTATGCTGATGTGATGGAACTATAATCATAAAAGAGTGTTTAGGCTCCTTAGACATTGCCCACTGGCTCAGAATGTGGAGACAGAATCACTCTTTCCTGTATTATGAATGAAATCAAATGAAAACAGCATGAGCAAATTGCAGATACTAACGTAGCATCGTCTACCCACTGCTCATCTGCCAGAATCTTCTCAATGTCTGGGTGCAAGCGGACATCGTCAAGCTCCATATCAGCCGCCTCATTTTGGCTGTGAATCAGGTGCACATCAGGCCTGCAGCACAAAGAACACACAGTACTGTTTTCAAGGACTTATGACAATGATACAAGTAAATCTGTTATTTCTATTAATAGTTATATGGTTGATTTCCTATAGTAACAAGTGAGCTATGAGGACTGCAGGCGTAGAAGCCTGCACGCCAATTTACCCGGCAAAGGCCTGCTGATAATGAAACCAATGCTCAAAACTGTAGGGCTCATGAAGAAATCGAAGACATGTGTTGAATTCTACATGCCTGATTTACTTTGCTTTGGTAGCTCGGATGAAAGTCACTTCGATAGCTTTTAGAATTTGCTATTGTACAAAGTCTTACAAATGGCACATACATTTACTGACTAACAATAATGTCTTTGCCTGCCTACTTCGTATGAGAATTGTGCCTGTGGGCCACACAATGGGTGAAGAAAACCTAAAGAACTATTTCAGATCGAAATTTGCCCCTGAGTATTCTACGCAGGTTGGAGACTACAGTCGGGAACACCAATGTTATAGTAGCAGTGAGCGAACTTCATAGGGTCTAACGACTCACCGGGAGTCCTGTAGCTGACGGCTGAGATGGTCTTTGTTGGAGCAATACCGATGCCGGCACACCACGATCAGGGCAACCAGGGAGCTCACAAAAACCACAGCTAACACACTGATGGCTACCGCTACCACGGCATCCATGACGACACAACTGGACCCATCAAGCCACTTCTGGAATAAACACCAAGCAAGATTCTATGATATAGTGTCGGCACTCGAACAGGTACAGTCCTGGTAGTAAAGACCAGAAATATAAAAATTATGACCAGTAAGCTGCAGGTTCGTTGAAGATGCCTGTATATGTAGGCCGTATTGATGTGAAATAAGCTAGCTAGATATGCTCATATGTAGTTTATATAACAAGAAAGTTAGCCGGTGTTTCCATACCACCAACTGATTTACATGCTCTATCAGATGTTAGTTTTCCTCTTGGTCACTGTCTAGGTATGAAAGGGATTGAAATTTCAGGTGAAATAAGTTCCACTTATACAAAACCTAAAGTAATTAAAATAACATTGGCATTGCAAATGCATCGAAAACTGAAATAGGAATGGTACCCTTCTCTGTAGTTTTTAAGACCTAGTGTTTTCATTTTAAGAGAGAACATTAAGATGCATGAGTAAGTCATCAAAATAAATTGTCCACCTTTCAGGAGATTCTGAACAGCATTGCATGCCATTATTTAAAAAGAAACAGAGCAATCATCTGTTCTAAAACACTTTCTCAGCGAAGAAGACAGATTGTAAATACAGAGTAATTTATAGTGGCATTGAGCTGCCGTGTTTACTAGAGGTAAAAGGTAAGTGAAAAAACAGCAGCTTTATCGGTTTTATGTAGATCTATAGGTAAAGAAAAATAAAGAAATATGACTAATATTCCTTAAATCTAGCAAGGTCTCTCTATGGAGGGTTATGTTTATGATCAAATATTTCTACAATTGAATGATGATGCTTCTGGTCCTCACGGTGAGAGGTGCCATCACAAATGCAGAGGACTGCAAGTGACAACTAACAAACTGCTTTTTGCAGAAAGTAACATTTCCCATTAATCGATTCAGTCATGGGGCACAAATTTATGTGCACAGATTGTACTTGCTACTTCTGGACAGTGCTCGATGGTAAGAAAATGTAGAAAATTGGGCTAAAGATAAAGTGAAGTCTCTATACGCTCAAATCACTGTACCGTCATATAACTCCATTGGGCTGAGTATTGGCTACAGATGAGCACTTTACTGGTGTGCTCCTTGTTTCACTAGATGTTCAATGTGCTACATACGTACAAATACAGTCAAGGGATGGTGGCTCACGCATATGTCTATATGGCTAAATTGGAGGACACATGCATGAGCATGCCGCTGATTGATTGAACAAAACAAACTGTTTTACACTAGTGTCACATAGTGCACTACTGATTGACATTAAGCCTAATCAAGATCAAACAATCCCCATTCTGCATCTTGCTACAATCACTATCTAAAAATTCGATTTCAATTAGGGCTGATCCCGATCAAAAGCGACGGTCTGACACTGGTATTAATCTCAAACAGTGACTGACTTTGTAGAGAAGGACTATGCACTATCTCCTAATCTTGCAGTAGTTACCTTCTTTTTTTTATATTGCACAGTTAGTAATAATAATCACAATATATGGTGTTTAATGTCCCGAAACCACAAAATGTGATTGTGAGAAATGCCGTAGTGGAGGACTTCGGAAATTTCGGCCACCTGAGATTCCTTAATGTGCACCTAAATCTAAGTACACGGGCCTCAAACATTTTCGCCTCCACTGAAAATGTAGCCACCGCAGCTGGGATTTCATTCCGCAATTTTCGGGTTGGCAGTCGAGTGCCATCACCACTAGACCACCGCGGCGAGGCATATATTGCACGATTCACCAGGTGTATGTGATGCCAAATGTTACATTACAGTTGCGCAGGCTGTTATTATCCCCATATGTATGCATGAGGCACTTCTGAAAATAAATCTTCAGGAAGTTAGTGCGTCTCTTCTTCTTCTACACATTTCACTGCACGTTTTTGTACTGTGCTTTACGTGTTGAACAGTAGGGAGTTTTCGAATAGGGGACCCGAAAGTTTGGGGCCCCAAAGAAATAGCTTCAAGATCACTGTTCATGCGCAAAACCCAAACCGCATTTGGGTTTTGGGTTGGGGACGCTATTTCTCGAATTTAGCGGGAGCCCCAAAGCATGGCCCAAAAGTTTTAAGTGACGGCACCCACTGAAGTGATGGCTCTCGGCTAAGAAAAGAGTGACACAAAATAGGGGGAGTGTGGCAGACCCTATTTGAAAACTCATCTATCCCACTTGACCTAAAGCGTCCATAAGCAAAGGGCTCAAGGGCCCTAAATTTTTGGGGCACCTATTTGAAAACTCCCTAATAAGAATTCCTGTGTACCTAGTTTTAGCCCAGCATTATTCGCATTTAAGCAATGCTGAGTTAGCCTATTACTAACAATATCGCTCTTAAGGGAGTGGCACACCGGTATGCTTCCCTGCTGAACATTTGCATGAAATCATTGTAGTGCAGAGAACAGTAAAAACGATAAGTAACTTGTGGGAGGTCAGGCATGCAGCGTTACCAAGAAAAATCAGTGACGCTCTAGGACCAAAAAACAGGGTACTACATGAATTATCTGATTTGAATAGCTTATGACACAATGATTATGATATTTCTAGTACCAGTCATGAGGGCAAATGATCACTTCAGATTGCGATCGGGCCTTATCGAGACCGAATTTCCAGACTGAGATTGACTAACTTGCGCAGGCTGTGGAAGGGAGCTGATCACGGCCGAGAAATTTGTTCCAAATCGGGCTCAATCGCGATCGAAACTGCCCCGTGAGACATCGGTATCGAAGAACATGCTTTTAAAAACTTTTCGCTCGCTATCAGCCACTTTTTTTATCAAGCAGGCAAATGATAGAACTGCAGATACGTTGGCGCACATAGGTACGAGGTAACCGTGATAAGTCAGATTAAGCAACAAGTACAGCGCGCCGGTCACCACGGCATCAATACAAGCGCGCGCTGCAAACCTGCTATCAAAACTTTGCCAAGGCCTCGAACAAAAACAAAACTTTGCAAAATCGATAGCAGCGTGTAGAACCGGTGATAATACAACAAAACTCTGCGAACGATGACCACTGTGCTGTTTAGTAATGCCGCATGGCGATCACATATCCTTGATAAATCGGTTGATATTGCGCAGATTGAATAGATCTGCTCGGTGGGACAAAGATGTACTATGTAATTACTTTCGTACGATCAGTAATGGTAGCATAAAGCGATGCTAAACGGCTTGAGATGTCACCCCGAATCCCGCAGCCTTGTATATTGATTCCCGTTGCATGCCGAATATGCGAGAAGCCATAGCGCAACAGGTCTTGAAGTTGTGCGTACTTGCCTAAAAATAAAGTTGACAGTCACATGTCAGGTTTCGAAGCAGCGGTTTTAGTCAGGGCCAAGTTGAGTCCACTTAGTATCAACAGAATAACAACAGTTTTCACGCTGGAGTTCATTCACATCACAGGCAAAACAGCAATTTACAACCAGGGCTACCCGCGAGTTGCTTGCCTCACACCCCACCAAAACAGGATTCTCGTAGGCCGCTGACGCTTCGTTCTTTGGGCGCTGCTAGTCGCACACTTTCGTTTTCTCGCACGACGTGTGTGCGGACCACTTTCACCGTGGAGCGGACAACGCAAATGGTCTTTCTTGGGATTTAACGCAGAACCTTTAGTCTGCATTCTGTTGTCTGGTCCGTTGAATGATTCGTTTTAACTGCTTGCTCAGCGCACACACAAATGGTCTTTCTTGGGATTCAACGCAGAACCTTTAGTCTGCATTCTGTTGTTTGGTCCGTTGAATGATTCGTTTTAACTGCTTGCTCAGCGCACACACAAATGGTCTTTCTTGGGATTCAACGCAGAACCTTTAGTCTGCATTCTGCTGTTTGGTCCGTTGAATGATTCATTTTAACTGCTTGCTCAACGCCCACACATTTTGATCTGGTGGCTGCGTTCCGTACTTGTGAACATTGCCAATCAAACGGCAAGTATTACGCACAGTCTAGGCGCATCAGTGCATCTTTTTTTTTTTTTACTGAATATGCATTAATACATAATTATAGAAATTGAAGTGTTTATTACCCTGCACTGACAATGCGAATTTCTATGATGCTATGAACGAAAAAGAGGGCGGAATGGAATGAAAAAGCTTTATTGCAGTCCTGCGGGACGCACTTAGCCCGTAGCGGACGTCTCCCACGTAGGGACCGACAGGGAATACTTGGCGGCCGCTTCGTGGGCCTGCTGGACGACCCATTGCTGGTCGGCGAGAAGTGAGCTCCTGAGAGACCTCTCCCACTTGTTTGAGGTAGAGTCGGGAGGAGTTTTTCTACACTCCCAGAGCATGTGTGTGAGTGTCACCGTGTGTCCACATGATGGGCATGTGTCGCTGGGGTATGCATCAGGATAATAAACGTGAAGCGTGGCAAGGTTTGGGTACGTGTGTGTCTGTAATAGGCGTAGGGTTAATGCCTGCAGTTTGTTAAGTTTCGGATGTGGGGGTGGAAAAATGCGGCGTTCAAGGTAAAAGTGTTTTGTTATGTCATTGTACGTAATGGGTGCGTTCCGATTGCTCTCTAACTCAGCAAGATGGGGTTGCCCTATGGCGGTGTGGTCGGTAAGTGCGCGCGCTGCATTATGGGTGAAGAGGGTGCTTCCTACGCTTTGCTAAAAGATTCCACGGTGACTCTGCATTCTTAAATAAAAAAAAAAACTTCGGTTTCTTCATATTACTGCCAGATGGCGTCATATTTCACGCAGCGCTAGAGTTACTGTATATGTTACCTAAAGGTAGCATATACAGTAACTCTACGCAGCGCCTCCTTTCTACGCCATCCGCATTGATGCACGGAAATAGTGCTACGAACAGGAACTGATGTGCGGAACGGGTACCCGCACGTTGCGACCTCGATCGACGCTGATAGCAATATATAAGGCAACATAAATGAGAAAGCAGAAAGGCACACGTAGGTGCATCTCTGTCGTATCCGTGTCTTCCCTGTTTCTGCCTCTGAAATGCAATCTGTAGGCAAAGTTGGCTAAGCGGGTGTCCCCCCACCCATTATCTAAGGAGTGCGCCAAACCCATATATTTACTCAGTCAGACATGTCCTATCCTTGTGCACTGTGTTAGTGAGCACGCTTATGGCCGTGCTAGTGTTTTGCGATAATAGCGGCCGAGGCCGGACTCCTGGTGTTGCTTCCAAGTGCAGTGTATTACGGATTCGGGGGGGGGGGGGGGGGGTACGTCGAAGTGTTAGTGACACCCAACCCAAATCTACACGCCTCCACAAAAGCACTGTCCTGAACCTAAGCATACCCAGGGTTCCAGTTCAGTAGGGGGGGGGGGGGGGCGGGGGAAGGCAAAGCTATAATGTTTAATGTATGGGGTTCAATGTCTGCATCATCATCATCATCAGGCTGACTACGTCCACTGCAGGACAAAGGCCTCTCCCATGTTCCGCCAGTTAACCCGGTCCTGTGCTTGCTGCTGCCAATTTATACCCGCAAACTTCTTAATCTCATCTGCCCACCTAACCTTCTGTCTCCCCCTAACCCGGTTCCCTTCTCTGGGAATCCAGTTAGTTACCCTTAATGACCAGCGGTTATCCTGTCTACGCACTACATGCCCGGCCCATGTCCATTTGCTCTTCTTTATTTCACCTATGATATCCTTAACCCCCGTTTGTTCCCTAATCCACTCTGCTCTCTTCTTGTCTCTTAAGATTACACCTACCATTTTTCTTTCCATTGCTCGCTGCGTCGTCCTCAATTTAAGCTGAACCCTCTTTGTAAGTCTCCAGGTTTCTGCTCCGTAGCTAAGTACCGGCAAGATACAGCTGTTATATACCTTCCTCTTGAGGGATAGAGGCAATCTACCTGTCATAATTTGAGAGTGCTTGCCGAATGTGCTCCACCCCATTCTTATTCTTCTAGTTACTTCAATCTCGTGGTTCGGCTCTGCGGTTATTACCTGCCCTAAGTAGACATAGTCTTTTACAACTTCAAGTGCACTATTACCTATCATGAAGCGCTGCTCCTTTCCGAGGTTGTTGTACATTACTTTCGTTTTCTGCAGATTAATTTTAAGACCCACCTTTCTGCTCTCCTTGTCTAACTCCGTAATCATGAGTTGCAATTCGTCTCCTGAGTTACTCAGCAATGCAATGTCATCGGCGAAGCGCAGGTTACTAAGGTATTCTCCATTAACTCTTATCCCTAACTGCTCCCATTCTAGGCTTCTGAAAACCTCCTGTAAGCATGCGGTAAATAGCATTGGGGAGATTGTGTCCCCCTGCCTTACACCCTTCTTGATTGGTATTCTGTTGCTTTCTTTATGAAGCACTATGGTAGCAGTTGATCCCCTGTAGATTTCTTCCAGAATGTTTATATATATACTTCACCTACGTTCTGATTCCGCAGTGTCTGCATGACGGCTGATATTTCTACTGAATCAAACACCTTCTCGTAATCTATGACGGCTATGTATAGTGGTTGGTTATACTCTGAGCATTTCTCTATTACCTGATTGATAGTATGAATGTGGTCAATTGTTGAGTAGCCTGTTCGAAATCCTGCTTGTTCCTTTGGTTGATTGAATTCTAATGTTTTCTTTACTCTGTTAGCAATTACCTTTGTAAATAGCTTGTATACTACACAGAGCAAGCTGATCGGCCTGTAATTCTCCAAGTCCTTGTCATCTCCTTTCTTATGTATTAAGATGATGTTAGCGTTCTTCCAAGACTCTGGTACTCCCCCGTCAGGAGACACCTCGTAAACAGGGTGGCTAGTTTTTCTAACACAATCTGTCCTCCATCTTTCAGCAGATCTGATGTTACCTGATCCTCACCAGCAGCTTTACCTCTTTGCATGCTCTCCAAAGCTTTTCTGACTTCTTCTATCATTACTGGCGGGGTGTCATCTTGGTTACTGCTAGTTCTTATAGTATTAAGGTCGTGGTTGTCTCGGCTACTGTACAGATCTCTGTAAAACTCCTCCGCTATTTTAACTATCCTATCCATATAGGTAGTTATTTTGCCCTCTTTGTTCCTTAGTGCATACATCCGACTTTTGCCTATCCCAAGTTTCCTCTTCACTGCTTTGACGCTTTCTCCGTTTTTCAGAGCATGTTCAATTCTCTCCATGTTATACCTTCTTACATCGCATACCTTACGTCTATTAATCAACTTCGAAAGCTCTTCCAGTTCTATTTTGTCTGTTGTACTTGAGACTTTCATAATTTGACGCTTCTTAATGAGATTCTTCGTTTCCTGGGAAAGCTTGCCAGTGTCCTGTCTAACTACCCTGCCTCCAACTTCCACTGCACACTCCTTAATGATACTCGTCAGATTATCATTCATTGTATCTACGCTAAGGTTGGTTTCCTCACTAAGAGCCGAGTACCTGTTCTGAAGCGAGACTCTCAATTCCTGTACTTTCCCTCTCAGTGCTAGCTCATTGATTGGCTTCTTGCGTATCAGTTTCTGATACGCAATGTCTGCGCCCCCTTTTAATAGGTAACTAGGGGGGTGGCCACCCCCTCTGTCCTCCTCATGTGTTCAACGCCCATAGGAATAGTCGACGGTGCACTGCGTAAACTCGCCAATGCCTGCAAGACGTCCATCTTAAGCGTTAATAAATACCTGACCTCGGTAGCGTCGACCCGACGAACGCAAACAATAAATTTCAGGGTCCCAGCTGGAATTGAACCCAAGCATTCTGCGTGGCAATGAAGTATTTTACCACAGTGCTACGCCATGTCTCTGAATTACTTTTCGAATAGACGCTAATCTTCGTGAAACGTCAATAGTGGTTGCAGTGTTGCCTACCAATTTTATAAACATTACATATGTACTCCTTCGATACAGCCGTCACGTCGGGTTAACGTCAATTGTGGTTAGTTGCCATGCGCTGAAGTTGAGTTATGTAGCAGTGTCCAGGGCCAGCATCCTCGCGAGCATCAGAGCTTCTTATCAGCTTCTGGTGTTACTAATACGCATGTTCGAGTTGGCTTTGTTGCGCGAGTGCAAACAACTGGTTATATAAACATCTGCAACTTTTCAACATATGTCTGTGAGTGCAACATTTGTACATGTATTTAGTGTCATTTCGTGGCGCGTCACTCAATAAAAAAATTTAACATGGTCATCTTTCCTTCGCATAACGTCGATTCCTAGGTATGTGGGATCTGCCGAATTTTATTATTACTATTATTATAGCAACGTTGTTAAGGTCGATGTTTGCCGTGCGTTGTAGATATATAGCATATGATCCTCATCATGGCCCGGCTCACACTATCTTCGTCCTCTTTTTCATAGCCTTATTCTTCTGCTTCACTACCAACTTCGATTTGTGTGGCTGGGGATGCAATAAATTGATGGGTGGGAGAATGAGTATACAGAAACAAGAAATAGGAAGACAAATTTTGGAGAACCGCGAGGTGACATTCGAACATCGATCGCGTACCCATGATCCGAATGCGAGCGTTCAACCCACACGGCTGTACAGGCACACTGGCATAGCAGAGCATAGCAAAGTGGTGGAAAAAGAAATTGTGAGTGTGAGGAGGAGATATCTCAGGGTTAGGATGACGGACAGGAGGACGGGCGAACAAGTACAAAGAGGCATAGGGAGAGATAGATGGGTAGATAGAAAAGAATAGGGATAGAGAAATATATCGAAGGAAAGGGAAGAAAGAGAGAAAATGATAGAAGGCGAGAGACAGACTACCAGCAGAGAGAGAGGGGGGGAATAAGAAACTGAGGCAACAGAGAGAAAAAAAATCACAGCATATCCACGCAGTAAACGATGATGAGTGGGGCGAAGCGTTCGTCCGCGCGTCTGTCCGTCCGTCCATCTAGTGAACACTCCAAGCACCGTCATCTCGCATATTTTCATCATATACTTATCACATACAGGTACCTCCACCCATAAGGAGTAAACGAGATGTGGCTACTACTACTACGACGACGACACGGGATGTACGACACGGGACGTACGACACGGGACGTACGACACGGGACGTACGACCCACGGTATGTAAGGAGCTTCACCCTTAAAAGACGGAGGCCATTGAACCTACTGCACACGGGGAGACAGAGCATGAAATAGTTGCATAGAAAAAGAGAAACGAGTAGAAGAAAGAGAGGAAATGACTAAGAAGTAATAAGAGAGGGGAAATGTTTGAAAGCAACAGATAGATAGAAATAGAGGAGGCGAGTGAAAGACTACAGAGAGATATAGATAAAGTAAGAAATAACAGATGTAAGAAAGAGATAAGAAGATAGAAGGCGAGATGCAAACTACACACACACACAGAGATATATAGAAACAAAGGCATAGAAAGAAAGATAAGGAAGAGAAACAATACAAAAAGACGGAGAAAGAAATACGGAGAGAAAAATAGATACATAGAGCAACATACGCGAAAGAAAACAAGATAGAAAGCAGAGAGAGAGAGAGAGAGAGAGAGAGAGAGAGAGAGAGAGCAAGGATAGCCATATACAGTACAGCATGGCTAGTATAGTTTGCCGTGTGGCGTTGAAAAAATGTCATCTCATGCACAAGTGGTCTTCCTTATCTTCACTCTACGTCCTCTTTGAACTTTATTATGAATAAACAACTAACAGTGAAGAAAAACATGTTAGCAACATCTGGATCCTTAGCAGAATGCTAGTATGGATCCATGCAATTATAACATACATAAATTACAGGCAGGAGATAGAGTTGTACAATGAACGACATTTGAGCTTAAGGTGCAGATTGTTTTTAAAAACATATCACTTATGCACAGATACCGAACAGATTGAAGAGGAAAAATCCAACTTGTACATTACATTTTGAACACGTTTTTGTTTTGCATACTTAAGATAATAATACATCTAATACTTCTGTACATCTAGTAATAGCATTCCTGGCCAGCATACAGAATATTAGTTTAGCGTCATGTCACTTTGCATCATTTCACGAAACTTATCAGTAGCCTAATAGAGCTCTTTGTAATGACGTTTTAGCATTATGTGAAAGCATTATGTTGTTTCACTTCCACTGGTAGGTTATTCCACAATGACAATCGAACACAATAAAGTCGCCTTTTGCCATACACATTTTTAACCAGTGATTTTAGGAAGTTGCCACAACGACGGGCTCTTGTTTGCAATTGTGAAGGGATAAAACGGGAGCGGTGTAAAGAGATAATGTATGTTAGAGACTTGTGCACCATCATTGTTGTTTTATAATTTATGACTAGTTGTAGAGGCATGCGCATTACCTGGTACTGTTGAAAAAGTGGTTTGAAAGTGATTGAAAAAGTGGAAAAGTGGTTGTTTCAATTCTTTGTTTGCCATGGCAAACAAAGAAACCAGTCTGTGATTGGTTTCAAGCCAATAAACCATGGCTTTCAAGGTCAGTAAAACGAAATATATGGTAATTCATTCCCCATACAAAGTTATTGCTTTGGATTGATGTGTGCTCCAGGCTGAGAGCGAAACGATAGAAAGGGTAAGTAGCTTAACGTACCTTGTAATTGTGTTGGATCATCATGCCTATGAAGTTTTAAAGTATGGATTGCGATATCTCATCACACCCCGCACTATGTTTGCATGGCATAGCTTTAACGAGAGTTACGATCTCCGCAGGAGTTATGTCGATGTATCCAAAGGAATTGACAACTCTATCCGTAACCCTATTGACTAACACATCACGGCAGCCACCAACTCTGCTGTGACCCGGCCTTGCGTGACATTGTGGAAGCTGCGCTATTTTTTATATCATGCCTTTCTGAACCCAGTGTAGGGTAGCAAACTACGTATGGTTGACCTCTCAGCTCTTCATGCCTTTTCGTACTCCTCCTCGACCAGAAAAAAAAAGAAAACGGAGAGTGGCCTCCGATGTCTTCCAAGAGCCGGCGGATGATTGCAGAAGGAGGAGCAAGGCCTCGAGCATTCGACGAAGGTGTTGAGAAGAAAAAGCACGCCCTTCAGTGGTTGAAGGGTGCACTTTAAGGGTCGGTAGCCTACTTCGAATGAGGTGCTTCGTTTGAATTGTGATGTGGATGAATACTTTGATTCTCTTACGAAACCTCAAGAAACCATTTCATGGAGCACTAAAAAAGCAACCATTGGCATATATCCAGATGCTGTTTCGGCTATGAGGTGTTCAAACAGGGGGCCACCACCCCTAATATTTACAAACATGCACGAGTATTCATAATTTGGGGGCGAGAGAGGCTAGGGTCGGACTCTCTCTTTCTCTAAATAACTTTCTGGCTACGCCCTGGGCCCCGGCAAACGGCTTGGACGCCTCGTCGCTTGATACATTCATGTCGCAAATCTGGTTGAACCAGTGAAAAAAAATTTATCTCCTGAGGTTTTGGTTTTTGCCCAAAATAAATTAACTATAACTCGCAAAAATGCTGCAGTGCATGGTGTGTTGTGAGCCATGCATAGGGGACAACCACAACATCAAAGCGACGACAAAGTCATAGCGGAGTATATTGTAACAGAGAATAAGCCAGACTTCCTGAACTATCGCCTATCATAAACAAGCGCCCGATTTTCGAATAAGAAAGGGGGCACTGCAATGAACCTTCATTTCCCCGCGGTTGAGTGCAAAATAAGACGAGCTTCATAACGAATGAATTATCGCTCTCTCTCTCTTTAAATATATAGGTTTTGATCTAGTTTATTATCTATTACTAATACAAAAACTTTGTAGTAAGTACAGATCAGTGATCATAAAAATTTGTTTCTAAAGTTTGTAACGTTTTCAATTTGTAAGTTCATTTACTCTAAAATTGAATAATACTTTATAAGACCACTCAATTATTGGCTGATCCCCCTCAGTGGGTATGAGCCACAAGTGAAGGGCAACAAGAACAAGAAAACCTTCACATTATTGTATAATATCACTCGATTCTTGGCCAATCCCCCCCACAGTGGGTATGCGCCACGGGCACTAGATAAACAAGAACGAGAAAACCTGCTTGGACATTTATACGTTGACGGGGTAGGTCTGATTGAGTAAAGATATGAGGCAGACTTAGCGCCTCCTCCTTAGCATATTAGAAGGGGCGTGCTGCCCCTCGTCCGCACGCCTATGCTTATCGTTATCACGTTTTGAGGGCAAACTGGAGCCGGGACGCCACATCTTATCGCAACATGCATCTGAGCGAGCAGCAGCTGAGCCGTCGTGTAGCCACCAAGCGATTCAGCGTGGTCTTCTTCGTGTGGGTCCTGCTGTCGACGGCGCTTGTCATCCTCGTCGTGCCGGCGGGATTGCTCGGCGTGTTCCTCTTCCGCGAAAAGAAGCTCGCCTGAGCGGTGAGTGGCCCGCCGTGTGTTACGACGACGTTTGTTGCACGTCGCGTTGGTGGAGATGAATAAGAATAATAACAACGGTCAAGGGCGTTTATTTGCCCCAAAATCCCGCTACGACAGTGAGAGACGCCGCAATGGAGTGATCCGGAAATTTCGACCACCTGGGGTTCCTTAACGAGCACCTAAAATCGAAGTATATGGGCTTCTAGCATAATCGCCTCCATCGAACCCCGGCCGGGATTCGATACCGTGACCTTTGCGTCATCAGTGGAGCGCCATAACAACTATAGACCACCGCGGCGGGTTATAACTTGAGCACCGGGGATTTTCCCTCTAGCTGTAAAGCAGGGTGAAATGGGTTTAACAACAACGGTAGCATAAAAGTAGTCAACAATGAGACAAACAAAGAGAGAATAAAAAAAGAACTTATGCCTTTTTGCGATGACAGGAACTCTCATTGTACGCTTCGCATGCGCGGTTCGAAGGTGGGTAAACGACCCATCTCTAGGGGTTTATGCGTGGGCTGAACGCACAAAGGCATGGTGGCGCGCAAAGGCACCGCTATGCGGCCTTTTGTGTAGCTCCCTCCCCTTATCTGGCATCTCGCTGGAGGAGGAGGCGCTGTTCTTTTGTGCTCGGAGTACAAAAAAAGGATTGCCGACGTCAAGAGTGGCCTGCATCCAGGTGCGTTCCTGGAGAGGCTGGGAACCTGGAACAGATCGAAGCTGAGGTCATTCCGCCGCTGTCGGCTCTGTGTTCGCCGACGGGCACGTTCAGGCTTGACTATACACCCTGACCACACTCTCGCTGTATTTCTGCTAGGTGGTCCTTCGCGAAATTGACACATTTCCTTTAGATGCATAATTAATAAGAACAGACAGTGACAGTTGGTGGAACATCGGACGCGTTATTCGAAGGTCACAGGTTCGTTCCCTGCTAGCGGGCAAGTTATATCTCCGTCCACTTTTCTTTCGTCACATTTACGTTACGCTTACTACTAATAATGTCACCTATATTTTCCTAGGCATCATTATAAGTTAGTTCTCATTAATAGTGTGTCTAACATTAAAAAAACGAGCCCTTAAATTTACACTTTCCTACATTTCCTTTTGGAACGACTCGCCCGGGCAATCTCGATTACATAACGATGAATGTTGTTCAAATGAACAAGTTTGTATATTCCTTCGTTTCGTAGTTTTTAGGTGAAATTATTTCGGCTTTCTTAGGTTTAGCCAAGGTCAACACCTGAACACCATTTCATCTCAAGAGACAGTTAGGCAGCTACTGAGCAGCTTATTAGCTGTTCTTCAAGATGCTGCATTGCCTTTTCCGGTCATAGCTGAATCTTCAAGCTTCTTCTAGTTTTATAAAATAGAGAGATGTTTTTTTTTTTCATATTATGGTCGTTGATTCGCCACTGCTGCGAAGGATGACAAGGAGCCGACGAGCAAGTAAAACAATAAAGATTGACGCTCAATGAAGTTAAAAGTAATTACCACTCATTAACTGTTGGCGAAAAAATGCATTGTTCTCGACCCCAATCTGGCGACCTTCGTTTAGATGAAGGTCACCAGATTGGGGTCTGTCTCAGTGAGGGCCTGTATGATGCAACCTTGACGAGACGTGGCGTCAACACGTGCTATTCCAGCATGGTTGCACGTTGAAGACTTGTGACTAACCTGTGGTTTAGGCCCTTTCGATGCACGCTCGTTAAGTGCACTGCGCTACCGTCACCTCGGCTCTTTTTGACTTCTGCCCGACAGGCCTAACATTCATTATGTTCGATAATCGTTCTTGTGGCGAGAATTCCTGTGTTTGTTGATATTTTAAGCTGTCTGGAGTTGCTACATGAAGATGTGTGCGTCAATAGGCCATTCCAGGTTATATATTTGCAACAAATCTTCTCACGGCTAAGCGAATACGATACGTTTTGCACGGCAACGAAATGGTAAACAAAACATATACAGTGTTCACGTGACGTCACAGACAAGTTCTCTGCACTGGGTACCTAGACATGACAACCACCATGACTTTTTTTTATCTCGTTGGAGTTGTTCTGTCCCCTGCGTTCTTTTGTGTTTCCCCTCCTGTCGACTGTTCGCTAGGTGCGCCAAGGGTGAACACGTAGGAACAGGGCACCGGCACTGATGTAATCTCGCAGTTTCTTGCTCCGCGCGTATAGGGTGATCTAACGCAGCGCCTCAACCAGCCGGCACCTGCAGATAGTGGCCACGGTGACGTGAACGGACATTACGTAATATGCAAAAATCGTATTAACCAAAGTGATTGAAAAAAAAAAGGAAAATATCGATGATCCGTAAGCAACTAGCTTTTATTGAGCAACATTAGAGAAGCTGGTCAACTCGCGATGCTCTTAATTGTTTTCATCATTGGACGCGACGGCCGCACCCGCGACACCGGCAGCGTTCTTTTCACCGTGCTTCTTGGAACACCGTTTGAGATAGTATACCGAACAATAAACGCAGCATTTCATGGCGTATCGGTCAATATCAGCTTTCATGGCCGAATTATCCAATTTTGGGCAAAAATGTGATCGTAGCTAAGTATTACATGACTGCAGCCAAATATTACATTGTGTGAAGCACGAAATAAAGAAACATGGCAAATAAAAACTTCGAGAACAAACTACTCCACAGATAAGTTATCCTACGTATAGTTCCTACGTTACTTAGTAAATATGTGAAAGCTGGCATAGATTTTTTACATTGTACACAGATTCGGTTGCGTGATATACACATGTTCAGTTTTTAGGATTTCTTTGCAGTTGCTGTGTTATCATGGTTGCTATTTTTATTTTTGGAATTTGGACTTGATTTTTATATCTTTATTTATTTTTTATTTATTTATCTATTTCGTGTTCTTGTTATTGTTGTTGACTTCACATTGCTGATTGTTTGCCACTGCTGTCGTGCTAAAAGGTAGCTGTGGGCCTTTGTCAAGCTGCCTCTTTTGGAGAGCAGCTTTTACCTGCAGCTGTCCTTCATCAAACTATTGATGAAAAATAAACATCGTTATTATTATTATTATTATTATTATTATTATTATTATTAAACGCTTGAAAATGCACCCCTTAAAGTGAACGTTGGCCAGGAATAAGAAAAGAACGCGTTAGGCCGAAAAGCGTATTACGCAGAAGCGATAGTCTACTGCATACGTGTTTTGCCTCCGTGGACTTTGTCAGTGAACTTCTCTATTTCGAAGCCGGTATGCGAGTTCATGACGTGTCGTTCTCCATATTCGTCTCTGTGTTTCGCCTTTGAGTCCACGTTTCCAGTTAAACAAGGCTGTCCATGAATGTCCAGTTAGCCATATTATTCGAGATGAAATTTCGTATAAATCAAGATGCCTAGAGGAGGTGGACAGTGAGCAACCAGATCGTTTCAACGGTGCTGGGAGGGGGAACAGATCACATTGCTAACGGCGAGTTTTACCCACGTGCAATGGTACTTGAAGAACAGCGCAAAAGACAGAACCCCGTACATTATCTTCCTGGGTCCTGCCTTTTGTTCAAGTACCGCATGCTTTTCAATCAACACGCCCAGTCTGTCATACTACTTCACTGTTGCAGACACGCGGGTACATGTTGCCACAGGCGGAAACACTTATCGCTCAGCCAGGTATACCATAGTTATTATGGGCGGACGAAAATGCAGCGGGAGCCTGTTTGCGTGAGTGGGGAAAGAGAGGTACGATCGGTTCACCGATGGAAAGGACGACGGCGTTCCGGGAGCCGACCTTGAGAATTTCGACGCAACGCCTTCGTCTACCAAGGAATGCAACGGTCGATCTTTTCATCAGCCTTTGAACGCGAGAATGCGTGCGGAAAGTGTCCTGGCTGGTCTGTATTCAAGTGGCCACATTCCGTTCTCCGTTCGAGAAAGGAGAGGGGGTGCATATCTCGACAGAATGCTTCAAGGCGGATGAAGGGCTAGAGAAATAAACATCTCTGCTCCCGGAAGGAGAGCGATCAGTGAGAAAGAGAGAGCATTTTTTCCTCCGGGCAAGAAAACGCGAGGCCGCTATTTGAGAAGCCGCTCATAGTTCTGCGGTATCCAGTGTTGTAAAATGGTCGACCATGAAAAGAGTGCCCTTTGCGGGCGAGCCGCCGTGTGCGCCTGCTGACCCCGTAGTTGGAAAAGACACGCCTTCGAGCCGACCGTCAGGCCCCCGAAGATTCCGGGCGTGCCAGTCTGGGCGCCGTCAATGGACACCGCACACCAGAACCAACGCAGAGTCAGCTGAAGCTGCGCGGCCTGGCGGCTCCAAGGAGCTCGCCTGCTGAAGTTTGCTGGTTTGTTTGGGGACTTTCGCTCTTCCCCCCGCGGCGTGCTGCCGGCGGGGGCCGTGGTGCGCTGAACTTGCGCAGTCTCCCTCGCGCTCTTCCTCCGCGGCGGTTGAACATAGTGGCACTCAACGCATTCCTCGCTGGCCCTGCCGAGCGAGCTCTCGGAAGACGGAACGACCCCCCGCGCGTACGCGTACACCTCTTCCCCCCCCACGAGGGGGAACCCTGGTCGAAGAAAAACGGAATAGAGATCACGAGGAGAGAGACCCCCCTCTGGGAAAAAGAGAGCGGCGTGCGAAAAAGAAGGCATCCGCGTGATTCGGCGGCAGGCAAAGAAAGAGCCCCTGGCCTCCTCTCTCTCGGCATGCGCGGACAGGTCCGTGGAGGTCCGAAGCACGTCGGAACACGAGGCGGCCGCGGAAGAAGAGACGTGCACGCTGCAGTCTCCGTGAGTTCGTGTTCCCATCCGGTTGCCCGCTTCTGCGTTGTCGGAGCGCGCTGCTTGCACGCGGCTTAGTACGACCTCCTTGCCGCTGGAGAGCGCACCCGTTCTTGCCCATTGAAGTTTGGCTCGCCGGTGGTCATCTTCTGATCGACGGACGAACGGCCGGCCAGACGACCTGCATTCGAGCGAGTGAGGCCTGCACATCGACCTACTACGGGCGCTGCCAACGTGTGGACGACACCGACTCTGGCCCGCAGGTGGGTCTGCGCACTGCTAAATGTAGCTCGGTGGTGAAGCTTAGGACGACCTTTTTAGGCACGCCCACCCTGCGTATCGAATGTACGCTGTGCATCCTAAAATAGTGTTTCTCTGTAAAAGTAAGCGACAGGCATGCAGTGACGAGAGACGTACATTAATTTAATATCGGCTATCACTTAAAAGAGTTTGACGCTGAACGATAGGAACACAGAAAGTTCAAACTTTTTTTTGTGTGTGGCACGTTTTGGCATGCGCTTGCAGAGGGACCCCTGGAGCACCCATCTCCCTCCCAAGTTTTTTTTCCCTCTTTTTCTACTTTGCTTAGCAATACGCGAGAAAAAAAGAGGCTTACAAAAGCAAATTACGTTTTATTTTGTGTACTTTATCACCAGGAACACGGGCTTTTGAAATTACTTGCCAGAACACGCTATCGTCTTGTTCTTATCAGGTTGATTCCCTAAACTGTTACAAAATACAATCTTGTCGTTGTATCCGGGTAGGCGTGAAGGGATGACGTTCTATGCGGACTCTGGCTCAAGAGGAACCACTCGTGCTTCACTAGAAGGAGCGCGGGGGTATTTCGATAGTGGTTTCGTCGTTACGTTTCCGTGTAGACGCTCGCAACTTCCTCGACATAAACCGGCGCTGCTAGAGCCCCGGAGCGTCAACCGTTCATCCAGAGGATCCAATTTTAGGCCACTTCACGGCCAGCCTGCCGTGCTGCTCAAGTAGCGATGGGCCGATTCGAAAGAAGCGTTTCCTCGTTCGGGGCCAACGCAATCGCGCTACTCTTTTCTGTCCTCTCGACATCCGTGTCTATTCGCGCCTTTCGTCCATGCAGCGATGGACCCCGCCTATGTCTCCCTTAGAATGTCGTCATTGGGAAACTGGGGCACAGGCGTGTTATAGAGCCGATTCGTGCGCATTTACCGCCGATATGCGCATCACATTTTCTCTGTGCAACACAGTTCCAAAACATGTTATACGTCGCCTTTGTTCTCCATCGCGTCGACGTCTCACTATGTGCGCATTCATGAAGTGGTATTTGTGTTTCGCCATAGTTTTTAAACAATATGTTAATAGCGCATGAACACCACATGAGATTGTGTAGGATGTACGTACTTGACGTCATCCGCTAGGGTCGCTAGCGTCGTGGTCGCCATTTTGTTGGTCCGCGCGCTCGCCGCACGCGCACAAAATTAACTGCACAAGCTGTGATCGAAATCCGCACAGCAACTTGGATGCTTAGCGACCTCCGGAGCACTTTCTGCACGCCGAAACATGGAGAGCAGCACGGAGCGTACGAACAGACCTTCAAAATGGCGCGGCGATGGTGTTGCCCTCTTGTGGATCCAGTCTCAGTGCAGACAGCGATAAATATGCGCATTAAGTTATCATTGTATCGCAACCAGGACATGGCGGCGTCGATTTAGATCAGTGACGCAACCAAGAATTGCTTAGTGAGAGATGTTCGGGATTTTGCGTACGATTGACGTAGACGTGGATGGGGGACTGTTTCGTGTCCTGCGTGACACTCCATCTCCCTGCCCTCTCCTTATATGCCTACGCTACCCTTTAGCATAGGTTTGAAAGCTTTCTGTGTGCCTGCGTTTTCGCTTGTCTTAATTTCGCTTTCCTTGTTTTTTGTTGTTTACTTTGAATATACCATACAAAAAAAAACCTTGTCATTGGGTCCGATCGCAGTTGGCTATCCGCTGTTGAAACCAGCTGCCAGCATTCATTGTGGTCTCTGAAACAAGAGATACGGGTATTAGATGACCCGTCGCAAACTGACACCGCGAATGAGTCTTCCTGTAGCGGCACGACATGGAAGCTGCTGCACTGACTGCTTCTTGCTATCCTACCCTTTTCCTGCAGCCTGTAGAAAAGTCCGCCCTCGACAGCCATGTTCTCGCTATGCATAATGGAATGCGAAGCCTCAGTTATCGTCACAATTGTTCAGGTTTATTCGGTTGGCACGCAATATGCTCAACGTAGAGCACCTTCTGGCGCTACTTGGTTTCCTAGCCAACGGCAGTTGGGGTCATTGTGATAGGCGATTCAGCGTGTTTCGACATGTATGTTGTCACCTACTGGTGCTTCTTCTTTATCGTGGCAGTCGTTGGAAACTGGCTTTCTATACGTTTGTACGGGTAGTGACGGCTTTTGTCCACGTATTTTGAAGATCAGGACAGTCGGTACTGCGTTGACGTAGTATACCTAATAAAAAAAGAAAAAAAAAAGTCAATGCTCATTTTGGTTACTCTTGGCCCATTCTGTGCAGTTCCTTCTCCTGAAGCCTGATGGCAATGACGGCAGCCATGGCTACCGCTACGACAACACGATGCCTTGTGGGTGGCACTTTACATAGGCAGCCAATCTACGGATACACGGTAAGTTCATGACGCACGTCACACTGCTACGTAAAATAGAATAAACCTGTCAAGTAATGTCACTCTAAGAACGTGTAATATAACACTAATGTTTGATTGACAGATTGATTGATTGATATGTGGGGTTGAACGTCCCAAAACCACCACATGATTATGAGAGACGCCGTAGTGGAGGGCTCCGGAAATTTCGACCACCTGGAGCTCTTTAACGTGTACCCAAATCTGAGCACACGGGCCTACAACATTTGCGCCTCCATCGGAAATGCAGCCGTCGCAGCCGGGATTCGATCCCGCGACCTGCGGGTCAGCAGCCGAGTACCTTAGCCACTAGACCACCGCGGCGGGGCATAATAATTAATGTTTGCAGCAATGGAAGTGCTGCTTCATTCTGGAATAGATTTGAGCGCAAATGGACAAGAAGGCTGTACTAGTGCTCTTTTCTTGTGTGTTCTCCATTTGCGCTCAAATATATTTTAGAATGACCCAACGTGCCAAACAAGGCTTTTTATTATGCTGCTCCAAACAGTAATTTTTGTTAGTAATTTTTCCTATCCTGCTCCGAAATGGCACTGAGATAATGAGGATCACGAACTTTCACTGTCTTACCAACTCCTAAGTCTCAAGAAACTGAAAAAGAATTTAAGTACTGTCATCCCAGTATGCTACTAGTGTGCAGCATTATCGGCTCTGATTTCATTTATGCCACAAGAACAGGCATATTAAGCATATAGCTCATTTGGCTTTTTTTAACAGCTCGACATGCAGGCCAGGATGGTGTAACGTGAAAATGAGTAGAATCGCTTTAATCTCGCACCGATTATCTACTGCTTATTTGACAACAGTTATGTGGAACTGTGGTTACTTCTAAAATGTGGCGCTCAGCTTTATTAGTTTGATTTGATTTGTGCCTCAAGTACTAGTATTTTAAATATATAGCTTATTTCACAGTCCCCCTTTTTTGACAACCAGTGAGCTTTTTTTGTTTGCTTCTTGAAATTTGCATTCATTGCAGTCTGTGAAATGTATTTCATAATAAATATGATTACTTGCTAGATGTTAAGACGATGCTTCGAACTTTGATTGGTGCATGACAAATTTTGTATGTGCTCCTAAAACACAAATAACTGCTCCAAACTAACGTTTTTTCCGCCCTGAAAACACTTATGGCTGCTTAAAAACCGTACTTTTCCTGCTCCAAAGTATGCTCCAGAAAGTAAAAAAGTCACTTCCATTACTGTGTTGGAGTTTTACGTACGGTTCTAAAACCGCGATATGACTATCAGGGACGCCTTATCTATGTACACGGGCACAATGTACGAGCCTGGGATTTGCGTAGTGAGACTATCCGGTAAAACGAGAACATTTATTCTACTTAACGAGTTAACTGTCCGTTATGTATGATCTAATCATAGTGTCGATAAAGAACATGGTGGTGATCTTTTGAATTACGTGTGTAAGAACAGCTTCTATGAGGTCTTGTTTTGGCTCATCGGACCAAATAGCACAAAAGTCGTTGTGGTAGAGGGCAAGAATTTTTATTGCATTATTATTATTATTATTATTATTATTATAAAGTAAAAGTTTGTTAATTCGAGCTCGAAGGAGATAGTAATGGACATCGCCTTTCACTGCGTGGACAGAGCCCACACACAGCTCCAGTTTTGGAAATATAGTGTACCATACTAGATTTAACTCGAGCGTCGATAGAGGTAAACAGTCTTGAGTACGTTGTCTTCTTGTCGAGGACCGTGCCAAGTGCTTATATACTGATGCTATCTATTACTCATATTTCCCTTTACATCCACATATTTTAGATGTTAATCTCAGTAGAAGATTTGTGCTTCAGTCAGATGCTGTTTTGAGAGTTATGGACAGTTAAAAACGGTCACGATATCATCGTGTCGTTGTGATTGTCAAGTACGCAGTACACTAGCCGGTATACGATACGACGACATTGCTGGCGTAGAATAGGAAGTGAGTCTGCAGCTTTCTCATTTATTATTATTATTATTATTATTATTATTATTATTATTATTATTATTATTATTATTATTATTATTATCGCTGAGCTGCGAAGTTAAACCCGCCCGTCTGAATGTGCGCCTCCAAGTTTACGTTTACGACGTGTTGATAAGACGTACTTCCGCACTAGCATTTTTTTTTTGTCTCAGTTCTTTTTTCTTTGTATCCCGAAAGTTCGGCACCATGCGTGATCTCGGTTTTACTGACACTGTGAATTATCGACTAGAGGTCGCTATCCCCCCCCCCCCCCCCCCCCCCGCAGATATCTCACGAAATAAGCAGACTCCGATTCAGTGAGAGGGCTGCAATGGACGACAGTGCCTTCCGTTCACGCCAGTGGAAGCCGACGAGGTACGGCCAGTCAGTCGTAAAAACAAGCGTGTTTGGGGCGGTCGAAGCACGAATACAAACGAACATAAGAAAAACAAAAAGAGTCCTTCGTCCGGCAATCATCGGCAGCGCCGAATCGGAGCGCAACCGAACCGGGTCCGCCCGCGGCTGTGGACGATTCTCACGACAAGAGCGCGCAGTGCAACGACAAGTCCGGTGGTTGTGGTGTCCGCGTAGGCGAGATGCACTGCAAGCGGCCGCTTATGACCCAAACGGCGCGAAGCAAGAAAAATTCGGCACAGCGCGCCGATAAGGGGCCAGCAAAAGCACCCGGCTTGCGACGGCGCGCGCACCTGCAATGCCGGGGGCACTGTTTTCACCCGCTTGTGGTAGGTAGATAGGCATCGTGAGAAATAAACGGGTCTCACCACCGCAAAACCGCCCCGTGGAAACACGTTGACCGCGGGCACAACGACATTAAAAAAAATAAAGTTAGGATAGCTGATACACGGCACAGAGGGGACGCGCCCATGAGGTGGTGTGGCAGCTTGGGCTAGTTGGTATGGCATGACGATAGTTATAGCGCGAGAACAAAACGACGACACAGAGACAAGAAGGACACGGTGGTTTCGCGGGGGGGGGGGGGGGGGGCGGGGGACGAGTGGTAAATACGTTGCGCTGCGCATGTCGCTACTCATGATAGCTCTCGCATCTAGTTCGCAGCTAGTTAAAGCTCCACACGAGGGACGTGAAAAGGTAATGTCGCTACGCTTCGTGGTATTGAACCTTTAAGTTCCTTTCCATCTCGCTGCCGAGGAATAAAACTTTTATTACAACGCTGCTGAATCCACGTTGCCTCGAGACACGCCTCGAAGTTTCTAGTGTAAAGTGGTGTGGTGAACTAAAGAAAGAGGGCATTTCGGCTTGGATAAACTTCGAAGAACGTAAGGTGGCGAATGTTTTTGAGTTATTCCGTCAGTGGCTGACCGTGCTGGTGACAATGAATACATGGTAAGGTGGCAAGGTTCAGATGCGTCTCAGAACTCGTGATGACGATATTGGCGATGCAATATACGAAGCGAGTTCTTAAATATCGACGGGACAAGCAACTGGTCTTTCCGCAAGGGCTTCCGTATTGAATCGGCTATCGCTTCTCATCCATTGCCTGCACTTGCAATGTAAGCGAAGCCAATATCTAAGGATGTCCTTATGATTTCATCGGTTGTAAATTTAGTACAATAATTGTGGTGTTGTCGAATTATACTTATGTTGTCGTAACTTTCTGGGTATTCTTTTTTATATATCAGCGTGTCGCCAAGTGGCGCTGTGAAAGAACGGTAGTGGTCGTGAGAAAGAAGGCTATTTAGTTCGTTTCCGAATGACAATGGAAACAATAGTGTGGCAGCTTCCTTGAAGAACTCGACCAATAGTTAATTAAAAAGTGTAGGGAGAGGGGGCTTTGCCTTCGCAAGACATAGCGACAACGTCGAAGCAGACAGACGCTCTCTCCGAAGCGCCTAGCTCAACAACTTGCGGCTGACGACGGGAAGAACGGGCGGGAATGAACGCCGCTGTAAAAGCACACGAGATTCTCGCAAGTGCGACTAAAACAAAAGCAAGCCAAGTCTGGAATACGAGAACCCATGAATGGACGACGTACTCGAGAGCGCACTGAGGGAGAACACGAATGGAAGGGTGCGGCGTCTTTCTTAATTGCGTGCACCACTCTGGGCGGGCAACCGCGGGCGACCGGCACGAATATTCGTGTTTTCCGTGCACGGCCCCCGCAGCGCTCTCTCTCGGCTTTGCGCTTAGAGGCTTCGAGTAAACAACAAAGGGCAATGGGCTCACTGAATGCTTAATTGACGCTTGATTTCTACGTACTTCAGTATGATATCATATCCTGCTCGACAAGCGTCACGACCACTTTCGGCGGGGTTCGTCCGAGCTGCCTAATTTGCGTAATTTCGCGGTCAATTGAGACGAAGTGTGGTTCAAAGGGAAGCCGAAGCAAATAAGCGGGGGAGTGGCATGAATGTCCGTTGGCTTCCGCTGTACTGCACGCATTTAAAAAACGGCTGGGCAGTCCAAATGTCAGTGGCGGAGGGCAAAAGCTGGGAGTGGTGGCGGGGGTTTTCACCGTGGGAACGGGCGGTACCCTGGACGGAAGCCGGCTCGCCAGCATTCCATCCAGATACGGGGCACCTCCTCTCCCTCCGTTACGCCCCTCCCCCTCCTCCTACTGACAGCACTCTAAGGGAAGAACTTGGCGCTTCACTTTGGCCAACCGAAAGGACGCGCGAATTCCCGCCTGTTTTCCTTCGCCGTTGCCGCCTGTTTTGGCGCAGCTACATTCTTGGCTGGTACAGCTTGATGTGGAAGTGTGGCAGCTTGCGCTAGTTGGTATGGCATGACGACAGTTATAGCGCGAGAACAAAACGACGACACAGAGACGTGTCCTTCGTGTCCTTCTTGTCTCTGTGTCGTCGTTTTGTTCTCGCGCTATAAATATTCGTCTTGATGTGGAGCTTCGAGAGACCGGCCATGTCTCGATGGCCAGCTCGAACTTGCGGAAATACACGGGCTGCTCTAAAAAAACTGCGCTTTTTCACGACACGCATCAAATCATTGACAGCGTGAGGGGCCGCTGCATCCATGCAGAGAGAAAGCGTCAAAAGTGGAACCACGATGTAAGCAAACATGTGCTCTTTGCGTGCGTAATCAAATACGTGCACCCATAAATTGAACTTGTACATTTGTTTTTCAGTGCACTTGAGAACAACCACACTATTGTGAACATATGTTTAGGCGTGTGCGCGGGGAATCGACCCGTATACTGAAACGGCGAAACATGTTTATCAGAAAAAAGCAAATAAACAGAAGTACAAACCTAAAACATGTAAGCCCTGGCTAAAATTGGCATCCATCTGTTTGAATAGCGCAAAGCTACACGGAGAATGCGTACGAATTTCTCTGAAAGTAAAGATGTGTAATTGATTGAAAATGCTTCCTTGTCAGAGACCTTCGTCAACTAGGGAACCTTCTTTTTGATAAATCCGCATGAATTTCCAGTGTAGTTTTGTGCCCCTAACGGGTGTCTATTTGACAAATTCTTTCGCCTTTCGTTGTCATTCCTCCGTCTTGCGAGGTTCCGCTCAACTGATTTGGCATGTTTCACGAAAACAACATAGTTACACATAATTTCTCAGTCTACTTTCACCTGTAAGTATACTGAATAAAAACATATAATCCCGTTTGTCGTCTCGAATGCACTGTTCTTACCTTTTACAAAAAACGGATGAGTTCGAAAATCGCAACCTCCGTATTCCCTGCATGCAAGACGCAAGCGCCAAGTAGGACGCGCACGCGGTTATGGCAGCTTCGAAAAAGTATAGCCGAGAATCTTATAGATCGCAAAACGTGCTTGAGAGGAAGAATAGCGGCGCGGCACAAGCGGCCTGCTTGCGGAGAAAATTATTGCCGGGCACGACGACGGCATACGCGCGTAAGTAGCCATCGGTACCGGCTGATGACGGGTTCTGGCTGCGCCCTTGAGAGCTCTCGACGTGCACCTGAGCCACCAGAGGAATGTGCTCGCCGTTGGCTTTGTCGATAAGCGAGGAGACGGGCACGCGGCGTATCTCTGATACAGATAGGGCAGCCGGAGAAAGCGTCGCACTCGGTCCATGGACGCGCTCGCACGCTGGGGCAGCACGCGACGACAGGGCCGCAACAAGGTGAGGAACTCTTTCACCTGCCGTGGGTGTCGCCTTTTTATTCTACGCCCCGTGCGTCACGAATTCGTTAGCCAGCTTTGTTCTATAAAGGTCAGAAAGCTTTGTGTGCGCACTCTGCATTGTTTCCTCGAGCGCCCCTACACCCTTTGCGACTTTCCTTTGAGTCGAGATGTGTCGAGCTTTCCCGTGCAATAGCGGACGCCAACGCCCGACGGGCATCAACGCCAAGCTCCGTCGGTGGAAAGGGGTCTTGATCACGCGTGCTCACGGCGGTGATTTCCAGCCGCGCGGACACCTTATTTGCTAACGCAGGTATACCGCGCGCAGCAACTGACGTCCGTGGTTGTTCGCGGTCGACCGTCAGCGAGCGCGGCGCTGTTTTGGCAGCCCGCACAGCAGGCAACTTTCTCTCCGTCCTTACGTTAGCGCGCGCGCGTTGCACAATGCCGCTAAGCGTTGGCGGCGCAGACAATGCGGCTGGCCCTGGCCAGACTCTGCTTGCTCTGACGTCTTGACTCGGGTTAAAAACCTACTGCGTCGTAGGAGAGAGCGCACACTCCAGTGTTTGCTCGCTGCAGCGAGCTCACTCATCGGCGATGTGCTCGCCCAGCTGGTCACTATAGGCAATGTTGTTGTGACCGGAGCCGATCACGAGCCTCGGCGAGCGCTGCGCAGTTCGCCGCACTGTTCTTCAGTGGTTTCTGGAGCGCTGCCATCGGCCGCCTTGCTCGAAAGGGTGCGAGCCTCTTACCGCGATCGCGCCAGGCGGAATGCGTGATTACCCCGAAGACGACCAGCTGGGCGTCTCGCTACCGCGTGCAAAACAGGATGGAGCTCTTCTCTAACGCCCGCGGACTACGGTACGACAGGCTGGACGCAGACCGGGACGTAGTTTGCTGCGTGAGTTTTATCTTCCAGCTCCCGCGACCGTGTTTGGGGCACCGTTGATCACTTGTTTGACTCTAGTGTGTGCGTCATAACCACCACGTATAGTGACCGACACCGTTGTAGCGTAATTTGGCTCAATTTAGTGTCCGCGTCCTCCATGATGTGTTGGAACTGCTCGTATATCCCCGGTTAGTTCTTCCGCATTCGTTGCAACACTTCGAATACGAGCATATATGCTCGTATTCGAAGTGTTGCAACGAATGCGGGAGAACTAACCGGGGACTTCTTAAACATTGTGTTCTTGTTATGTCCATTGTTTTTCTTCTAGAGCCCCCCATGTACTCTGCGTGGTCAGTGCACGTTAAAAAACCTTAGGCAATCGAAAAAAAAATCGAGTTAAATCACTTCCGACGGGTTCGCCAGCTTAAACCCCTCAAATCATTTATTCATTGTAGAGCTCTCCTGTGACTAGTGGTGGCATGCTCGTTTACTTATATCTGTGGCGTCGTTGTTTGAGCGCTCGTGCTGATTAACAGCATCCCCTGCAGTGTACCATGTTAGCTGCATTATTTCCAAATTGCAGTTTCACCAGTACTGTGTTAATAAAAGCCACCTCCAAAATCTGCAGAGAGCATGACTCGAATAAGTTTTGCGCAATAGCGGCGTGGGGGTAACCCCGTGCTGACACTCCGAAATGCTCGATCAAAGCTTCCGCGAGGCAATAGACCTGTCAGTGTCTTGCATTGTTCTGCGTCCCATTGTGTTGGTGTTCAATACCGACATACGGGACTGTACTGACAGTCGTTTTACCGTTCGTGAATCAACTACCCCTCACGGGTGGTCGACGGGGCAACGACGAGGAAGGAACTTGCAACGCCTGAACAATCCGACATTGACCTCGGTCGAGAAAAAGCTTTTTCTAAAGTTGGGTTGCATCCTGCAGGCACATGTGGGCGTTCATAATAACCAAATAGAGAGATAACACGTAGAGAGTTAAAAGCCGACGTCACCACAGTCGCACATTCAGCAAAGTGTGTTTTTTTTTCTTCGCAATAAGCTGACTGCCCCTTTCACTTCGCGGAGTTCCTGTTTGGCCTATAGCGTAAGATCGTTTTACTGAAAGGCCGGATAGCTTCTGTAGGTGTTGTACGCTTTGATCGCGGTGTAAGAAAAGTACTTCTTATACACACTGGCTGTGCCCTGAAGCTCTCTCTTCCGCAGTTGCTGCTTCGCCTTTCTGAGTGAATGTTGGGTTTGACTCGTAGCTTCTTGTGGTTTCGTGCAGGCCGAGCCGACGGCCGAGCCCCGTGCGCCGGGACTGTGTCCCGAGCAGCCCCTGAAGGTCGTCCTGGTTGGAGACAGCAGGTGCGGAAAGACTGCGCTGGCCAACCGCTTCGTGAGCGATGTATTCACGACGGTGAGTAATTGGCTGTTCGGTGTTATAGGCGGACACTATATACTGACACAACGAATTGGCTTAGATTGACAAACTGCACTCTCAGAACTCTAACGTTGTCAATTTCACCATAATTGGTTTATTAATAGGGGACACAATGAAGGTCGGAGTTTCATTTTCACATTTCGGCCCGAAATCTCCGCGCGCGATGTCACTGATTTCAGTGTATTTTTCATATTGTTGGTACATTTGTTTCATGAACCATCCTGAAACTTGGTATGCAAAATCTATAGCCCCCTCAGAGGACAATATGTACATCACTTTTACTTTACTGATTAGGAACTACGCCGGGCTTCTGTGACGTCACGTGACGTCACGGCGCTTTGGTGACGTCACGGCGCTTTGGTGAGGCAATTTCAATGTGGCGTACACCACCTTATCGCACGTACCGCCACCACCACCTCGCGCGCGAGACGATAGTTCTTTCGCAGGTGAAAGAACCGCCGGCAACTGATAGGCCGTACATCACGACACGGTATACGAGTGTTATGCTGCAACAACGAGAGCCGCTGAAAGTTTTTCATCTTCAGCGGCTCACGCCATGTTTGAGTTTTGCGACATTGCGCCCGCATCGCACCAAGTTAAAGAGAAAGTTCTGAGGGCCGGATCAATTGTGGGCAGAACTACGGCCAAAAGCTGATACAAATAACGACGAGTGTAGAGAGAGCCTTCATGTGCGCTCCGTCACGGAGGCGACGCGCACATGAAGGCTCCCTAGAAGAGCGCTGGGGACAGCGCCGCCTCTTTTCAGTTGTCCGCGGACGCCGTTTCTCACCCGTTCGCGTCGCACATTTTGCGGCGCTTAGAACTCGCCACTCTCCGAAGATCGTCCGAACTAACCGGGTTGCAACCAAATGGGACGGAAATAACGGATGTGATGCCATCAAAAATGGCATATGCTTGCCGGTACTAAAAAAAGCACGTCCGAGTTATTTGATTTTCCGAAGTAAGGAATGTCGAATTAACGAGCCTTTGGTGTATGAGACAAATCTTTGCTACCCCTTGTAGTGGAGTTGCGAATGATGGGTCAACTTTGGGTTTGGAGCTGCTCCCAACAGTCTGAGTACATCCACATTTTCGACGTTTTATCTCTAGAAAGATGGGCACGTCTAGATAAACGTTGAAGTGTTGATTCGAGCTGCTTGTGTACCCGACATAGACCGGAATATCATGTTGACTGCGCTGTCAAGTGTTTCGATACTGAGTTGTCGAGACAACGTCGCCTCTTGGACTGGTGTTTAGGCAGGGTTTCGATCCCTGCTTTAGGCTTCGACAATGAGCGCGTATCGTATGGTGTTCATAAAGCTGAAGTAGCTTAGCTACAGTCTCAAGAGCTGGACTCGCAGCAAACACAAGAGTTGGGTTACGTGGCGTAAACTTTGCATGTATACTGTGTATAACCGCGTAGCTTACAGCGGGCACCGTGATGCATTGGTCTACACATATCGACGATGACCGGAGGGGGAGTTGTAATTTGACCTTTTTTATCTTTTTTTTTCTGCGAAGACCTCTGCTTTTTTTGTAGAGTGTGATAGGAACCGGGACAACAGGTACGACCAGAAGAAGAGCATCGGAGATCGTAAGGCGTTTAGTGACTTTTCCACCAAAGGAAGGGCAGACGCCCGATGGCATCATGAAAAAGGCGGATTATAGAGCATATATGGATGTTGCAAAAAAAAAAAACTGTGTAATCGTGTTTCATAAGTACTATACGACTACCAGCCGATGTAGCTGGTAGTCGTATAGTAGTCAAAGAACCCGAAGGGGGTCAACTCGTCTGGGGAAGTCTTGCTCGAAGCTATACTAAGTTCATCTACCTTATTTGCAATGTTGAGTAAATGAGGTGCACGCCTTGTAAATAAAACCTCAGTGCTTCAAGAAAAAAAAGTAACGACAGCTAGAAACCGGGTCGGCCGTCAATGACACTGTTCTCTCTTCTTTTCAAAAATGCGCAGGACTACACGCCCACTGGATTTGACCGCTACACCACCTCCGACGAAGCCGCGGGACAGAAGTTCCACTTCTCCGTCTGGGACACGTCTGGTGAGTAGTTAAGAAACGAAAAAAAGCGTTTCTTGCTGCAGCAAAAATGGGTGAGTGGTTTGAAAAAAACTTTTGCTGTTCTTTCAACAGGGTCCGTGGCATACGACACTGTGCGGCCACTATCGTACCAAGACGCCAGCGTCGTGCTGCTGTGCTTCAACGTTGGTGTACCAGAGTCCCTGCACAACGTCATTCACAAGGTGAGCAACCGCTTGCTGACGGCAGTGCCGCTTGCTACACTTGCAAAACAACTATATGTACGATAACACTTACGCAACTGAACTGCAGTATTAAAATGCTACAAACTGCTGATTCAATTAGGAGATGTCAAAGCCGCTGAAATCGAACTAAGTCGTGCTAGAGGGAGGCTATTCTTTCCTATAATTTAGATTGTACATACAAAGCTGTAGCTTATGAAAGAAAGCAGAAAATAAGTGCGCAGGGTGCACGCAGGTCCTATGGCCTAGAGGGCATCGAGATTGAAGAATGAAGGACTGTGCATCGCGGCCAATACACGATCCTTTTACTTGGGGTCTCAAACGTTGTAAGAGAAAATATTACGGTCTAGGTGAACTCGATATTTGGCACGTGCCGAGCGTTCTCCGCGTGTTCTGGTTAGTAAGTTGCCGAGACGAATGTTCCAGTATCGCTCGTGCCCAGATATGTAAACTTGTCCGCTTCTTCTCGATGTTCGCAGTGGCAGCCAGAGGTCCGGCAGCATTGTCCGGGCGCTTCCCTGCTCCTCATCGGCTGTCAGAGCGATGCCCGGATGGTCCAGCGAGGAGGATGCGTGAGCGCCGACGAGGCTCTGACGTGGGCCTCTCGACTCGGTGCAGTTGCGTACGTCGAGACGAGCGCCCGCGCCGCGCCTCGAAGCGTGCGCGATGCCTGGAAGGCGGCCGCGCGGGCCGCTCTCGGACCCGCCCACCCAGACGCCAAGAGCTCCCGCGACGTGTCCCCCTCGCGCCACAAGGCGTGCATCTTGATGTGAGACGGCCGGTGACTTGGTGGACGTGCCCCGTTTGGCCGTCTGCACGCGGCTATGACGTGTCGCAGCAGAGTGCACGTTTCATGTCGTCGTAGGACACTGTGCGCGCGTGTTACTATAAATGGAACGAGGACGATTTGTTCGCCGCCGCTTTGAAGCAAGCGTGCCACTTCTGAAGATGATTCTACGCCGGCTGCTGTTGAGTGTTACGACAGAGCATCGTTTGGCGTTTCCCAGACGAAAGATTGTGACGTTGCTACTTCGACCGCAACAGACGAGCTGCCGTGGAAGACAGTCCCGTGCCGACGCCTAATGTGGCAACACCTTGCGAACTCTGTGCGCTCCCTTCGAGCTATGGTTGTGAACCTCCGACGTCGGCTGCGTGGCGGAAGTGCTGTGCTAGGGACCCGCACGTTTGTCTTTTGTGCTCGGTTGGCCGTTGAAGTTTGTAACGGCTATGTGACTTCGTGCCGAAAAGCTGCCTCGTTGTGCTCCAAGTTCGCAGCGCCGTTGACACCAACCTTCAAGGTGTCAAATGAAGCAAAATGTCCCATGCTAGTCAAGGCAAAGATACTATTTGTAATTTTTGGTCCCCGTCTGTTGTGTAAATATCTTCCTTGTGCCTGACTTTAGTTTTGTCATCTCGTTCACCGTAGTACAATTTTTGAATAAATAAATGTGCCTTATGCCGCTGAACCTTGAAACAGTGCCTGGTCACTGCCACGTTTCTGTGAATATAGAATGGGTCAGTTATTATGACGCGCTCGACCACGTGCGAAGTGCACGAAGAAGGAGGAAGTTGTGATGCGGTCAATATGATGCTTGTTCGAATAGCCTACTGTGCTCGCACAACCTACAGGGTCCTACTATAAAATAATGGGACTGTCTCTGCTCAAAGGGGTTTATTGAAGTCATTGATGCATATTGTTTAAACTCTTCAAAATAATTCCTTTGGACGCCGATACACCGATCACAACCAACGCGATTGCAATGCTGCGAAAGCTGCCCGAGAGTCAGTGGCCATGACGCCTCCCCCTGGAACTGCGTGGCAGCCCCAAGGATCACAGGAACATCGCCTAAAAGGTGGCCGTGGAGGCTTCCCTATTGTTTCCGAACAGGATGTTTGCCGGGCTCCCATCACGGCTGACTCAGCGCTGATCTGAACCCGGCAGATTTCTGCATTTTCCCAATCAGTGTGCAGTGGGGTAAATCCCCAAAGGATACGGAGGGGACCATGCGATGGTGGCCATTTTAATTCTATAAGGGCAGGTTCCATTTTTGTGAATTTAACAATTAATGTCATGCTTCTAAGTAAAATTTAAATATGAGCATTAGTTTCCAGCTCGTGAAACTGCATTGCTCTATTGACTCTTTTCTGAAACTGACCTAGCAGCAGTTGCGGTTTGAATAGTCTGGCACAGCTGAGAGACATTGCACAGAAGTTCATGCTACAAAATAAAGAGATGTCAAAAAAAGTCGAAAGCGATTTATCTCTAACTGCCAAGCAATTCAAACATGCAATGTGTGAAAGATAAAATCTCGAGGAAGGACGCTCCCCCGAGGCCTAGGTCAGCGATAACGTGCTTCAGAGATGCTCTGCTCGTTCGGATTAATTCTTGCGTATTTACGCGTAACAGGTTGGCTTGATTGATAATCGCGAAGCGTATGATCAGCATTGTTAACGCTATTGAATCGGGGAACAAGGACATCGTTGGCAACAAATGATTTGCTGAAACAATCGGGCGCAAAGACTAAAACAGATGAAAATAACAACAAATGCTGCAAGTCACGCAAGGTTTTCCCTTAAACTTCTTTTTATTACGAAGATTATCTGTCGAAGTTTACTTCGCAAAATTAACGAAAAAGCTCACAATAAAAAGATCATCGTGATGTCTAAGCCCACTTAGCTCGATCTCATCACATATCGCGATATCATAAATACAAAAACTATCCTATCTATCGTCCAGCTGTCCCCCTCCACCCCCACCCCCCTTCCGGGGTGTCATTGCAAATACACAAAATAAATTTTCCCGTCTTCTACGCACAACAGGAATCTTTAAATTGTCTTCAGACCTTGATCGTTTATTTGGCGTGACTCGCGATAAAAACAATTTGAAATGGAACGTTGCAAAGCGACATAGGGTCATGGTATGCTGGGGTCGATGGAGTTCTCAGAAGTCTGGCGCCCTGCGTAACACAGCATCGTTTGGAGGAATTATGCAAAAGCACGAAAAAAAAACAAGTGGGGCCAGTTAGTAATAGGTTACGTTATATATGAACCCTTACATAGCTGTCTTTTTTAACCAGAGATTTAAAATGCACGTGGGCAAGTAAACTAGACCCAATTAATCTACAATGTTCAAAATTGGCGGCAAGAAGTGATTTTTCTCGCTTAGCATAGGTGGCAGCACAACACCGTTGCACAATAACGTTTGTTTACGAGTTTGATTGTAGGTGTCGCTGGTGGGCACAAGTACGTTTGCTGATCAAGTTACCAAATGCCGTGACCGTGACTAAATAAAACAGGGTATCGAGAAAGCCGATGTTTCCAAATGACCAGCTTGGCCAGTTCAAAAACTATAAGATGATGTTCTACCTACTCATTTTCGAAACTGGCTGGCACAGCGCACCTTTTTGCATTAAGGAAACGTGCTCGTTTTGAGTAGTGGATGCAAGCATTACAAAGCCGTTACTGACCATCACATCTACAACTACATGGATGACATTACGTCATTTGATGTAAAATCGCTAAGGAAGGTGAAGACGAGCGTCAGGACGGTAGACGGCCGACAGTTCGTAGAGGTGCGCGACTCCAAGGGAGAGCCGCGCATCGTGTCAACGCCTCGTTTTGACGGCTCAATGGGTTTTGTGCCCGACCTTAAACCAGATCTTCAGGTGGGAGAAGTGATTCCCGGACTTCACATAGGTAAGCCGTTGAGTATCATTCAACGTCACAGGCTACGGCAATCGCCGACGGACATGTTTAGGCTCTTGACGCGAAGGTTCTTCGTATGGCCAAGCGAGAAAGAGGGGGGATGATGGTGAAGCAGGTAATTAGGTGGGATTAACTGTGCCTAGAGAGGGAATTGCAAAAAAAAAGAAAGTTCGTTGTTGCACGGACCCCCCCCCCCCCCCCCACACACACACACACAGATGAGGGTGAAGGAGGTGGTCAGGTGGGATTAACTGTGCATAGAGAGGGAATGGCTAAAAAAAAAAAAGTTCGTTGTTGCGCAGACCGTACGTTACTAATGATATTTCATGCTCACATAGTTGCAGAAAGCGACCATGCCGGCATGGCTTGGGATGCATGCAGTACTTTCATTCATACTATAACGACCTTGCGCACTATCGCATTCATTGTTGTCATCCATATTAAAATACCGCACGCACTATCGCACTCATTGTTGTCATCCTTATTGAAACGTCCGCATGCACTATTTCATTCATTGGTGTCTCATCCATATTAAAACACCACACGCACTATCGCACTCATTGTTATCATCCATATTAAAAAGTCTGCACGCACTATGGGATTCATTGCTGTCATCCATATTAAAACGACCGCTCTCACTATCGGCGCTAACTAACACTTCCTACGAAGTGGACGTGGCGCTGACCACCACTGTACTTCAATTGGTAGAACATCGGAGGCGTAATTAGAAGGTTGCAGGTTCTCTCTGTCGGCGGCAAGTTATTTTTTCGTTCACTTTACTTGAACGAAAGTGATGAAGTGCTAACACGAACAATCTATCTTACGATCGAAGTTCGCTTTATCTGGCACGAATCACCCTGGCAATTTTCACCGTTGCAGCTGCATTCTCCGTCGATCTCGCGTTTCCTGTGCGCTGAACTGCTTTATTACGTATGCTAGAATATTCTGTTGATGGTTGTTTTCTGTTTGTAGGCACTACAAATGGTTATACACGCGTGTCCACTTTCTCGTTGTAAAACGAAAGGCAAAACCGAGGCCTCCGAGATAGCTCCAGCAATCGCGGAGACCAGCGGCAAGAACAACCTGATTGTGATCGCGATCGCTTTAAGATTTACCTGTATGACGTACTATCGGAATCAAATGAAACGCGAACAGCGGAGCGCGTGGCACAAGCCTTATAAACGGCATAGTGCGTGCCGTCGGCCAGTCATTGGCACAGACAGGCCCGCACATCCGGTGTGGCAGCACTGCGCGGTCCCCCTATAGCGCAATATTTCTGCTTGTGTTCCAGGTATGGTATTTGAAAGCAACAAAAAAAAAGCAGATATTAAGCTACTGCAGCCGAAGGCGAGTATCGTAGCACGGTTTGTCATCACGGAGTCCATCATCATGGAATTCCTGGCTAATTCTATTTATAGTAGACAAAAGTCGGTTCGCAATGCTGGCAATTTCACGCTGTTTCACTTCGTGCCGGTAAAGCGAAACATTTTGCGCTCTCTCTTCCAAAGAAACGCTCGGCATTTCGAGTTAAAGTGATGCGTTTTCGGGTCGGTCTCTGAAAGAAGGGTGGATGTGAAGCAGCGATGGCGAACGAGATACAACGATCGTTTGGAAATTAGCCACAAACCGATTATATTTATCTTTTTGTTTTATCGTGCCAAGTCACCGATTGCATTGCGATGCTGAAGTAAAAGCAAGAAATTGCGAGTGATACGATCAAAAGCGCTTGGCACGCCCACGATGGCCACCAGTAGCACCATACGAAAGCTAGAGCAGAAACGGAGATAACGCACTGTAGGGTGGATTGCGCAGTGCTGCCAAACCGGATGTGCACGCCTGTCGATGGTGATGACTGGACGGCCAGCACTATACTGTTTCTAATGCTTGAAACACGCGCTCCGCTGTTCGGGTTTCATTTGACGCCAATAGTACGTGTTCGTATTTCCTATATATTAAAAGACGCGTACGTGTGCGATGCATATCGCGCGCGTCACCTGCCTACTGTTGCACGGCGCGCACCGCGGTCAGAGGCCCTGTTAAGCTTCATAATCAAAGTTAGCACGGTTGTCCGTCAATGCTACTCAGAACAACAAAAAGATATCTGCATTTTCCCACTTTTTCATGCGACCGGCTCAAGAGAACGCGAGTAATTTGGTTACCCAACACGGTCGCAACGTCCCGTATCGAGCGCCCTCTCCGTTTCTGCTTCGCGAAAGCTGCAGAAGTCAGTAAAATTGAAGTCCTTTACGTCCGTGGCAATGCACAACGCAACAGTAGCGTCGACTGGGGTCTTTTTTTTCGAAGAGTGCGGAACTGTTGCGTCTGCTCTTATTTTCTCTGTAGTTCCAGAGAGTGAACAAACAAGCACTTGATGGCGGATCAGTGACGCGTCTCGACTAGTGGAAAACTGTTCGTAGATCTTTTTCTCAGTGTTTTGAATACGCATTGAATACGCAAACACATTATTTTTCTTAATCCATATTTCGCACGCGCTAGTTGCACGTGGTTGCGCAGCAAACTGTGCAAGGGACGATAGTTATAGCGCGAGAACAAAACGATGACACAGGGACAAGAAGGACACGAAAGTCTCTGTGTCGTCGTTTTGTTCTCGCGCTATAACTATCGTCATGCCATACCAACTAGCCCAAGCTGCCACACTTCTAAGTTACATGTGCAAGGGAGTCGGGATTCGCACTACTCAAAACTGCGTCGACAGGTGGCGCTGCGTGTCCGCAAAACTCCAGAGTATGAGGTCTATTGTCTGTCAGTTCCCATTATGATCGCATGCACTACGCCATGCTATCATTCATTTCATGGCATACATGGCATGCGTTTCGTGCCAGTCGTTTCTTTCAACACGTCTTTTATGTTTGTCGTGCACGCACACTACGGTCACTATACAGGGTTTCCCAGCTATCTTTAGCCAGAGTTTAAGAACAAGCGGACACACGCAATAACATTGCGACCAAATGCATGTTGCTGACTGTCGCCTGGAGTGAGTCAGGCTGCTTTGTGTATTCTTAATTACCTAATTATGCCACTTTAGTTAACTAAGTTTTAAGGCAACGAATATGGGTCAAAATTCTAATTAGAACGTTGCAGATTGACTTGCATAACATACGACTAGACAGTTTTGAGTTTTATATCGTTTAATCATTCAATAAGTCTTTTTCTGCTAACTACAAATGCCTGCGAAATAAATGAAATATACCACGCGACAAGCCTGGTAGTGTGCCAGTACTACGGTACCCACGTTGATTCTAATGCCATCTTTGACTGGTCGTTTCAGAGCGTTCTTCAAGCTCTTTCTCTCTCTCTCACTCTCAGGAGAGCCCTCCGAAACGACGTTAAAGATAGCGTAAGGTGCCGCATACAAGCGGCCATAGTTGCCCGACTGTGCTGTCTCGACTGGGCCGCGACAATAGTGGTGGCTGTGCGATGAACGCGATTTGCTATCGGCCGCAGAAGCGTTGACCTGTGTGTCTACTTATCACTGTCATGAATCAGTGCGAAAGAAGCGTATCGCTTCGTACGCGGAGCCCTGATATCACTGCGCGTATAGCCACGCGGCCGCGCAAGCGAGCTAGTCACGTCGTTCTTCTTGTTTGATGGCGCTGATGTAAGTGTACGTGTCGAAATTCTCCCCCTCATGACGCGAACTGTAGACGCTGGAAACGAAAGTACGAGCATTTTACAGCCACGAATTTTCGCGTTTCAGTCCGTGACACACACCACTCCCGAAAACGTTAAGGAACGAGCCGTTTGTGCTCCGCATAGGTTGATGGTGCATGTACCGTAACAGTGCTGACGTTCTCTAAGGTTCGCAGGATGCCGCTGCGGACTGGTGTCTGCTGCAGTCTCTGGCTGTGACGCACGTCGTGAACGCGGTCGCCACAACAGTGCCCAACTTCCACAAAGACCGCGGCCTGACTTACCTGGCTCTGGAACTGCTGGACCTTCCGGACTTCACCCTCACGCGTGACACCATTGATAAAGTGTGCGACTTCATCGATGAAGCGCTTTCATCTGGTGGATCCGTGCTTGTGCACTGCAACGCTGGCGTGTCCAGGTGCCCGTACTTTTTTACCCACGCTTTGCGATGCTGCCAGAATGTGGCAGTTGTCACTCGAAACTGGGACCTGACGTATTTTGCTTCATTCGTGATACAGGAGACTGATAATGATATTTAATCCGAAAATTTACAGTACGAAACTTTACAGAATCATTTTTGAAATATAAGGCGTAACCAAGGTGTCCATTTTGTAGGCTTGTAAGACAAGCCGACCACGCAGTGATAAGGTCATTCCTTCATCAAGTCACGTGGTAGCATTTCACATTTATAGCCCGTGGGAGCGTATGGTTGATACCGTTGGCTATAGCGTATACGAACAGCTGTTTGCGCATATGCGTGTACGTAAAAGATCGTTCATTTGAACTCGGTTAACTCGAACTTACAGTTAATTCAAACTGGGAGCTCCCTGTTTTTCGTTCCTTCTCGGCCTGCAGAATGATCATTCAAATTACTCATTACTTTCATCTGTGTAAAAGAAGTGTAGTGATTAATTTACACTTGTGCTTTTGATGGTTGTAAATGTCGTCTGTGTGCTGCTACTATAGATGGCACAGCCCAGTCAGACATCAATTCTAGCCGTGTACCATTGGACAGCTTCGATATTGTTCTAAGTAAACTAATAAAGAAGTACTTTAACATTTTATTGCGTTAACTCTGCCATTAAATGAATGTGTTGTGGAGCACAAACAGCTTCGTATATCTCGGCATCAAGACTCGCTGCTCACGTGAATGCAAGTCGCTGCTTGTTTTTGCGCACATCGCCCTCTGATCAATGATTTATGTTCGCTGTTAGAGCATCTACCTAACTTACGAAATTACCTTAGTTTCTGCTGCTGAAAAAGAGTAGAAAGAATTCGCGGAAGTGCAAGCCAGCCTATATAACGCTCGTGATCATATAACGCCAGAGGTGAGACGCACGACTATAATTCCATATGTTCACCAGCGGTCACATGAGCTCAAGAAGATGGGTAATCGCGGTAATATTAGGGTGGTTATTTTCAGCGCCTGATATAAACTGGGGAAATTGTGCGTCATGAAAAATTTATCTCGGAGGGGGGGGGGGGGAGGGGTTGTGCACAAAAGGGCATACAAACAAATTTGTCGGGTTCAAGATGTTCATTATTTATCGCGTTCCGTTCTCGTGCGGGAACCAATATGTCGGCCAAGCCAGCAGCTGTGTTAATGAGTGACAGAGAGGGCACAATTACAAGATGTGTATAAACTGACGCCTGAAGGGCTTCTCGCTCTTCGCCTTCGCGCATGCGGTTGCTGGCCTTTGTTCCAGAACAGTCATTGCTGGTCGACATAAGGATAAGAGGACTCGTTTTATCGCGGAAGCTGAACTTATCGACGCACTTGGTGATTTGTGCATCAACAAGCCTTCAATATGCATTGTCACTTAAGGAGATAGTGTTTCCTGCGTAAGTGGTGGTGCATGGTATTATCTGTTATGATTTCGTTAAGGTAAAGAGTGACATTGTCGATCACACATCTGAATGATCCCATGTCCTGAACTGTTTTGCCGGGCGATTATGACATTTAAGCAGTCTTATTTTGAAAATAAACGTTTTGTTGCTGGTATACCGCTGTGTGTTTATATATTCCTATTCGTGCACGTGTGTCGTTTCGCGCTTGTGAATACGGGTGTTAGTTTCCTTTCACTATAAGGGTGTCCCTCATATCGTGTTTTTGGGACATAAAGCACCAGCAATTGTTACTATCTGTTCGTCTCTCTTTATTCGTTACCTGGTATGCTTATCTGAAATTACGTTTCCTTTGAATTCTGCACATCAGACATGACGTGGAGTTCCGGACGTCGAAATGTAGCGCGTTTCACATCGACTGTGTAAAACCGCGAAAAGCCACTTTTTTCCTTTTTTACTTACGGGTCTTCGCGTCGATAGACACAACTTTGCATTCTTTACGTGCAGATCGTGCGCGCTCGTGCTGGCCTTCCTGATACTTCGTCGTGGAATGGATCTTCGCGAGGCCCTCGAGAGGGCGCGCACCGCGAGGCCTGTCGTTCGCCCCAACGACGGTTTTCTCAGACAGCTAAGAGAGCTGCAGAAAAACGTGCGGCCATCAACTCAGTCACCATCGTCCTGATATGCCTCTGCTCTCATGAAGACGAAGAAGACAAAGGGAAGAAAGCGACAAGTGTGCGCGGTGTGAAGAACAGATCATAGATGATACCAGATGAACTGCCTGTACCATTGAACCCTGCATGTGAAATAGTAAAGTTGAGAAACAACTCAGTCTGCCTGCAGAGATTGAGTGAAAACATTATGCTGCGTTATAACATCAGATAGTCGGCAGCAACCAACAATAGCGACGATTTAGTCGTACTGGTACTGTTGTGTGCGTTCAGTGGCCGTCTTCTATCTCTTCTTTTTCTTTGTACTCGCCATTTTCTTGCCCATTAATGCAGGGTAACAATCTTTCTTTCTTTCTTTCTTTCTTTCTTTCTTTCTTTCTTTCTTTCTTTCTTTCTTTCTTTCTTTCTTTCTTTCTTTCTTTCTTTCTTTCTTTCTTTCTTTCTTTCTTTCTTTCTTTCTTTCTTTCTTTCTTTCTTTCTTTCTTTCTTTCTTTCTGTCATATTTGGCACACATTAGCCTGCACCAGCTAGCCGACATTAACTGTGCAATAGGTCTTATACATAACTTGCAAGTAACGCCAGTTCCTGCCATCCGTCCGCCATTACCGAGCCCTCGTAGCACACACGTCTCAGTGACCGCGCCGTGTTTACGTTTGTGCGGTGGATCGATTGGCGTAGTCCGTGTGTTTTCATTGTTTGTCTTGCGCTGATAATGGAGTAGAATCGTTCGGGACATTATGCAGCCTGCAGCAAAGCAGTGTTGACTTGGGAACTTGGATCCTCCGTGTCTTCAGTGTCCGAGTCCACGGTGTCGCACGTGGTTGGTGGAACAACTTAACACAAAATTTGGAAGCATGACTTGCCTTTCATGAAGTGACGCCCGCACGCTCGTACGTTGTTCAATGTCTTGAAATCGTTCCCGTTTATGCGCACATAAGCCAGTTTCTTGGATAGCTCTTTCGTGCGTTGCACGGGTTTGTAATCACTTTTGGCAAACAGTATACGTCCTCGAGTCTTGTGCTTTTTTTTACTCATTCGCACGGAGTTCTCGTGTGGCAGTCAAGTATCGCACTAATCACCATTGCGACGTACGGCATTGATGGGAAATCCGAGATCCGCATAGCTTGACTCGGTGTCTTCTGCTCGAGGATGGGGGCGCATGCATTTATCGTATCCCAGCTTTCCGTGGTATGATGTATACTTGCAAGTTGTGCTTGTTAACAATTGCCGCCGAGTGCTTGCAGTTTGCAACTGAATGCTGTAGCTGATGCCATGTGTCCAAAACGATCTGTTAGACTGCGCTGCCTTAGGAATCGTATCATATGCGTTTTTCGTCAGAAAGCGGACGTCGTACAGTGTTACCGAACGTGGGCAACGCATCGAGCTTACGTCATCACTTGGCTGTCATCGTGTAAGTAAATGTGTCCGGATTTCACCTATTGACGCCAATCTATAAGCAGCACAATACAGGAACACAACTCCGCGTGACCGATATTTCCAGGTGACATGCTTGCGTAGAAATAGTGTGTACACATGTACTGTGTACAGAAGCAGATCCAGTTTGCTTGTCTAGCTGGAATCGGTCCATCGAGTTCACGTAAACACCACACGGTCGCGTTGAATGGAAGACGCGAGCTTGATTGAGCCAGCCTTGCTCAAGCGCAGCGTGCAAGTGAACGCGGATGTTTCGTTACAGCCAGCGCGTAGATTTAAGAGAGGGGAGCTGTGACGTCATGAAGTGTTCGTGTGCGCCGTCAGCGGGAACGGTATCAGTACATGGCAGAGACGAGCAGTGTACCCTCATCCAACCGATAAGAGCCCCGAAGTGGAGCTGTCGCAGACAAGCATGCATCTAAATGCATGAAGTATTGTTCAATCAATGCCTCAGGTTTTCTTTGGGCGAAAGTTTCTTAAGGAATGAAGTGGTGGCATAATCGCCATTCTTACCACTGTCAATGCGGACCGCCCTCGCGATTGTAAAAACACAGCCGCAAGGTTCCGTACGCTCTCTGTAAAACAAAGAACAGTGCTGGAGAAGGTTACAATGAAAGTGGAGGTTGTACGATACATCGTGACACCAGGAGCCTAGCCAGGCAGTGGCACACCTAGCCTCCCCCCCCTCCCCCCACCCCAACCCCAATGCTTTTTCGCCATTGCATTTTTTTTTGCAGTAATATCATAGTGCCTCAACGCTGTAGAGAATGTACGCAAGGTCAAGTACAACGCCGAAAAAAAAACAAACAAACTTGCACTTGCCCTTTTGTATGGCGGCCGCATAAAAGACGTGTTCGCCGTGGCGTTAAAGTTCCTGCATTTTCATCATTTCGCAATAAGTGGAACTCTCCAGTGTCCCTTCAGTGGCCTGGTCTCACGGCTCATCAGCCCGGAGAGCCATTGGAGACGTTTCGCAGTTCTTGAAGGCAACTGACATTAGAGATAGCACTGCGCGAGTGTGTTATAGATCGTCTGCACTTATGTTTTCTCCCCCCCCCCTCTTTCACTCTTATACACCCTCACTTATGCCATGGTGATGCTGCTACAGGCGGGATTTGCTTGGAAGACCTGACGGGCACTTGCTCCGCCTGATCGACTCATTCCATGAGTATGCCTCACCGTACATCACTTAAGCCTTCCTCTCGCAGACAACGTAAAAGCATAGCTGTGAACGCGTGGTGTAGCACCAATTTACACATTGTACAAAACTACAAATATATTTTTTTCGCCGAAAGCTCGCATGCACAGATCACATTATTTTATTGAAAAAAAAAGTATTCGAGAGACACACGCTTTACTGGATATCCGGCAGGGCAGATTGGTTATAGAACAAAATTTTAAGTATAGAGTTCGTGGTTTTATTTAGCATTTAGTCAGAAAACAAAGCCCTAATTCACCAGCGTGTCTAATAGCAGTATTCTACAGGACCAGATATAGACAGCAATGCGAGGAACGTGCACCCTGTAATTACGTTGTCAGATAGCGCGCGTGTTGTGTATGCCTCGAAAGACGGGTTCGATCGATAACGCAGAAATTAAGGGTGGCACGTCGTTCACATTCCGAAGGTGATTCCAGCGTCAGTCAGGTCAAGACATATCGTCCCACTTCTTGCCCAGCCTGACTATACAGAGAGAGAGAGAACAAAAAAAGAGACATCAAAGGAGGTGAAAGGTTGAAACTATATTGGCAATAATCTTGCCAGCTTTGTTTTCAAAAAGAACACATCGCGTCGAAGCTCAGCAAAAGTTTGCGGCACACATGTAGTTTCACAAAACACTGTTTTGATCAAATTAGGGCCATTTTTATTGAGTTTAAGCCCGATAATCTCATTCTTGATCCATTCAACGTTCTCATGCCCGGTCTGTGACGGTTCCACTTCAGAAGGCACAAAACGCGGTAGTCCCTTTCGAAGGAAAACCATGTCAGTTCTACGCTCGCCGACTGTCACATAAACCGTGTATATGCGCTTAGCTACAGTCTAAAATGAACATTGGGGCACATTTTTTTATCGCACATATACACGGTCATCGTTTGGCAGTCTCGTTGACTTGCGTTTGAAGAGTGTCCACCGCCGCAGTCGGTGAAATCGCTCCAGTGCACTGCAGCAAGACAGCCTCTTGAGCGGCCTGAAATGTGAGGGGAACGTGTGAATAATATTTCTTGTTACACTTGCCTTTCACGAGTTTCTGCAGAACCTGGCAGAGGCTTCAATTGGGGAATTAGAAGGGGCGGGGGGGAAGAGTGCGTCTCCTTTCCCACATCTCTCCATGGGAAAACAGGGAAACTGTACCTTTGTACACGGATGCTCGCAAGTGATGTGTTTACTTATTTAATGAACATGATATTACTATGAAAGAGACATATACGATATGTAGGCATCTAGCCAGAACAAAAGATCGGAGAAGGAGGAGGAGGAATAAATGAGGAAGGACAGAAAGGTTAGCCAGTTCTCAGACCGGCTGGCTACCCTGTACTGGGGAAGGGGGTAAGGGGGATAAAGGATGAGAGAAAAGAGACGTTGTAAAAAAAGAGAGAGAAGGTCATCAGACGATCCACGACGCTGTTTACAGTCTGTCTCTAAGACCACTTGCCCGCAGAAAGCGCAACAACGCTCTCAGTGCCTTGCGTGCAGAGGATGGTCTAGGCCAGTGTCTTAATACCCTTTCTTCCGACAATTGGCGATTGTATATTCTATCTAAAGCTTTTGACAGTTCTTTTCTTGGCACGCTGAAGCGGGGACACTCGCAGAGAAGATGGGAGAAAGTCTCTGCGCAGCCACAGTTGTCACATGTCGGGCTTCTGGTCATTCCAATTCGAAACGAATAAGCATTCGTAAAGGCCACCCCAATCCACAGACGGCACAAAAGTGTCTCCTCTGCTCTGGTTATTCCTGATGGAAGACGGAGCTGTAGGTGCGGGTCCAAATTATGAAGGCCGACGTTGGTGAATGCCGGTGAATTCCACTGAGCGAGTGTCAGTTCTCGTGCAAGTGATCGAAGCCTTGCAGCGGCGTCCGTTCTTGATAATGGTATAGCTACACAAGGGGCATCATCATGAGCAGTTCGGGCTGCTTCATCTGCACGATCGTTTCCATCAATGCTGCAGTGGCCTGGTATCCATTGATACGCTATGTCATGTTGTTTCTCTATAGCCCGGTGATGAAGCAGTCGTATTTCAGCAATTAGCTGTTCGTTCGGTCCATGACGATATGGCGAGGCAATTCCCTGGAGAGCTGCTTTGGAGTCGGAGAATATTGACCATGTCTGTTGCGGTTCTTCAACTAGAAACTCCAGAGCGGCACGAATGGCAGCGAGTTCTGCCACCGTGGATGATGTCAGATGCGAGGTCCTGAACTTTATCGTGATGGATTTCTCCGGAATCACCACTGCGCCTGTTGAACTTGTTGAAGTGACCGACCCATCCGTGTAAATGTGAACGCGTCCACTGTGTTTCTCATGCAGAAACATTAATGTTGTTTGTTTTAGGGCCAAACTTGACAAATTTTTCTTCTTTTGCATTTCGGGGATGGTTATCAGGACTTCCAGTGGATGTAGACACCACAATGGTAACGACGGTCTTGCTGCGTGCGTGAAGTTCGTGGGAATCACCGTGCGATGTGGGGCAATAATAGAGCAGAATGCAGAGCGTGGCCTGGAAGTTGGAAGGGAGGCGAGGTGATGCGATTGAATCTGGGTGGCATGTCTAACGTGCGTTCTTAAAGCATCGACACGAATGTAGGTTGTGATAGGGTGTTCATGAGCGATTGCGACAGTCGCTGCTGAGGATGCGCATCTCGGCAGCCCGAGGCATATTCTCAGTGCTTGAGCTTGTAATGACTGGAGGACGTGTACGTTTGTTATGCGGGCCTTGCCAAGCACAGGTAGGCTGTAGCGCATGAAGCCAAGAAAAAGTGCAGCATACAGTTGAAGCATGGCTCGTACCGATGCAGACCATGATTTTCCCGCAAGAAACCTTAGGACGTGGGTGATCATGGTCAGTTTCTTCTTCATGTAAGCGATATGAGCGCTACAAGACAAATCACGATCTATTATTACTCCCAGAAAACAGTGAGTCTTTTGATAGCTGATTGTGTGTCCATTAATTCTGATGCGGTATGGCGTCATTGTCTTGCGTGTAAACGCGACTAGTGAGCATTTCTCATATGACAGCTCCAGTCCTCGTTCTTGAAGGTAGTTTGACGTCAGTGTAGCCGCTGTCTGAAGCCTGGCTCCTACGTGTAGACGCGTGACCCCTGATGCCCAGATGCAGATGTTATCCGCGTATATCGACAGATGTACGGAGTGTGGCAGGACGTCAAAGAGGCCGATGAGCGCAAGGTTGAAAAGTATGGGGCTTAGGACCCCACCTTGAGGTACGCCACGATAAGTATGATGTTGCCTTGTTGCGCCATCTTCTGTCTTAACGAAGAAGTTTCTGTCCATCAAATAGTTGTAGATCCATTGGTAAACGCGGCCTCCCAATCCAATGCTGCCCAAGGTGTCCAGGATGGTTTCATGTAATACATTGTCGTATGCAGCCTTAATATCCAAGAAAAGTGCCGCTGATAATCTCTTTAGGCTCTTCTGCTGTTGTACAGACGTTACAAGATCAACAACATTGTCTATGGAAGACCGTCCACATCGAAAGCCGGTCAAAGCATCGGAGTATATATTGTTATGTTCCAAGTACCACTCCAGGCGAGTCAGTACCATTCTCTCCATCACCTTTCCAAAACAGCTGGCAAGCGCAATGGGGCGATAGGAGGCCATGTCCAGAGGCGATTTGCCTGTTTTGAGCAGGGGCACAAGGCGGCTGCACTTCCACGAAGGAGGAACCAAACCGTTGCTCCAAGAGTCATTGTATACAGCTAGAAGGGCACACCGAGCTCTTCGTCCTAGGTTAGCAAGGGTCATGTAAGTGACTCCACCGGGTCCAGGCGATGACGAGTGCTTGAATGCTGCCAATGATGCCTGAAGCTCCTCTAGAGAAAACATATTGTCCATCCGAGTGTCTCTGGACGCCGGCGCGTTTCGTAAGTTACTCACGTTGATTCCGGACCCCTTGTTTGCAACCCTGGCACAGAAGTCTTCCGCTACATCAATTTCACGCCGGCCTTGGTGGAGAGCAATGCATTTGAACGGACGATTCTGTTGTGGCAATGTTCGTAGGCCGCGGATTATTCTCCATATTTGCGAAAGAGGTTTGTGGGGATCGAGTGACTCGCATAGTGACTTCCATCGTTGCGACTGTAGTGCATTGATTCGACGTTGAATCTTCTTTTGTAGACGTCTCGCTTCCCTCCAGTCGTAGATGGATTTCGTGCGCCTATAACGTCGTTCGGCGCGACGACGTATTGCGCGAAGTCGCTCCAACTCCACCTCATATTTGCAAAAATCTGGCAAAGGTCCACAATGAAACGTTGCCTCTTGAATAGCGGCCTTCATTATACCTTCTAGGCTTTCAAGAGAACCTTTTTGGTTTCTCTCGCAATGCTTCTCTGTGGATGATCTATACTTTGACCAGTGTATCCGTGAAGTGGGCGCGATTCGCGACTTGCTTAGCCTCTTGATTTTCATATAGGTGGGAATGTGGTCACGGCCATGCGTTTCATTGTCCGCAAACCACTGCACCTTGGTGTTTAGGCTACTTGACACAAAAGTTAGGTCGAGACAGCTACTATATGTCAGACCCCGCAAAAACGTGGGAGCGTCGTCATTTAAACACTATAGTTGGTGGTCAGATGCAAAGGAGGACACATCTCTTCCCCGACGGTCCATCTTCTGGCTTCCCTACAGGGGGTGATGAGCGTTAAAATCACCGGTAATAATCCATGGCCCAGGTGTCGCTGATATAATGGCGCTTAATCTTGCTGGGTCGAAGCGGCCTGAAGGCGAAATATATACTGCCACTAGCGTGAAGTTCACGTTCTTACGCTTAACTGTCAGGCACACGTATTGGTTGCTGTCGTCCGGTGTTACTGGATGCTCAATATATGTCAGTTCGCACCTGATGTAAACAATGACCTTACTGGTTTCGTTACGGGTTGCAGATCTGAAAGCCTCGTATTTAGAAAGTCGTATAGCATTGTGAAGGCGTGGTTCACAAATTACGATAATTGCAAACTGATTCTTGAAAACATATGGTCGAAAATCCGAAATGCGGGGTTTAAGACCTCGGGCATTCCATTGGAAAATTGATGCCTCTTGCACTTGTTTACGAAAGGGTTGCAGAGAAAGAGCCATGGTGCTTCTCTAGATTTGATAGCACCGGATTCAAAGCGTCCAATATTTGAAGAGCGCTGTGGGCAACCGGAGTCTGAATATTATTCAGGAGTACTCGAATTGTCTTCATGAGGGTCTTAATCACGTCTATTATTTCGTTATCTTGACTGTCATGGCTTACTCGCTCTGAAGTAGCTTTCAGTGGGCGATGCTGCCGCTCTACTGGCTGTGTCGCTGACGGCAGCGCTGGCCACGCGTCAGGGTCAATGTTTCTTGCGTCTTTCTGAGGATGCTTGTTGATGGCACTTGTTGGTGCTTGTGGTGGTGAGTGCGTGATATGGGGTAGCGTTGTATCCCTGGCCTTGGCAGAGGATGTCCTAGGAGTTTTCCTATGGCGCAAACGCCGACGTCGCACTTTGGCAGCAGCCTCCCTGTGGGTAGAACCATCTCTGGCCATCGGATTTGATACCGCAAACAATGGGGCAGACGGGGGGGGGGGGGGAAGGAGTTGAGAGCCGCGCCCTCCTCCAAGAAATCGTTCAGTTTTGCATGTAGTATTACGCGCGCACTTAAGGATACACGCACGAACATAACACGTACAGAGGGTAACTGAACCTCCCTTTGATACTCACTACGCCGCTGCCCTGTTCGCACCGGGATATCTAAGAAATGTGCAGTTTTTTTCTTCTATCCTGGCAGGGTTTAATGAAGCATGTAACCTCACTGATTGCTCGGGTCACACAAGATATATATAAACAAACATGCCAAATGCTTTGCAGGCAGAAGAAAGTAAAAAAAAGTAGAAAGAAATTGCGAATATATATATATATATATATATATATATATATATATATATATATATAAATATAAACATGCCAAATTCTTTGCAGGCAGAAGAAAGTAAAAAAAAGTAGAAGGAAAAAAAACTGCGAATGGTCAACGTCAAAAAAAAAGCAGTAACTACTTCAAAAAAGTTTGGATAACAAATTCGGAACTATGTATGCGTTCTATAACCAGCCGGAATGACATACCACCGACAGAGGTCGTACCTTGTCATCAGCGAGGGTGCCATTGTTGGCGGCGTCGTGCTTGAGCACGCAAAACATTTGGTCGCGGAACTTGTCGCGCATGTCCCGCAGTGCTTGCTGCAGCTGTCGCAGCTGGACGGCCAGCGGCTCCCTGCGGGCGTCGTCGGGCGGCAGCGCCTTCAGCTCTCGCACCAGCTCGGCGATGGACTCCTCGACGCGGGCCTGCTGTTCGGCGTGCGCCTTGGCCAGCTCGCGCATCACGGGGCTTTGTTGCGAGTAGCTCAGCAGTGGCGAGGGCTGGCCGCTATATGCTGCTGCCTGAAGCTCGCCTGTGGTCGTGTTAGAGGCGCGCGTTAAACGGGAGCGTTCACAGGGTTCCCCTTCAGGGTGGACAAAGATTCGTCTTAGCGCCTCCCCCCCGCTCTTTCATGTCAATGTATGGGGCTAGCTTTACACCCTCCCCCCCTATCTCCGTGCGCACGCCTATGGCGTTAAAGCAACCTACCTGGTGGTCGAAATTGATCTGGGACACCTCACTATACAGCGTGCCTTGTGCTCATGTAATGGCTCTGGCACATCACAACGATTACAATAGGGAGTTTTCGAATAGGGGCCCCAAACCTTTGCATATGGACGCTTTGGGTCAAGCAGGATCGAAGAGTTTTCGAATAGGGTCTGCGGCACTTTGGATACTCACCCATTTCTTGGTCATGTCACTTCAGTGGGTGCCGTTACGTTTGTGTGACCCAACACTTTTGGGGCTCCTGCTAAATTAAAAAAATAACGTCCTCAACCCAAAACCCAAACTGCGTTTGGGTTTTGCGCATGCGCAGTGGCCCTGACGTTATTTTGTTGGGACCCCAAACTTTGGGGGTCCCTATTCACAAACTCGCTATTGTTTAATAATTATGCAACAGTGTTAAGTATGCTAACAAAATTGCTCTGAATTGCACTAACGAAATTATTCTTCGCATAACGTAAGAGTGAGCTCTCTAAATGACGAATGTTTCTTCATATTCTCCGTGTACATATATTGCTGTTGGATATTGTGGTAAATGTTTCGGCTTATCTGTATTTTTCGTTGTACTACAAAAATATATGAATGCCAGGTGTTCGTGCTTGCTAACTTGATATCACATGCACCTTTTACACACAGCAAGTGCACAAAGTCGGAAATTTGACGCGACTACCTTGCTGAATGCTGCTGCCAGTGTGAAGTCAGAATCCAATAATTTTAAGATTCTGTTGCGGTGTCGCCCTTCCGTCGATTCTGTGATCGTTGAATAAAGCTGCTGCATGTGGTGTGACGACGGCTTAGGTGGCCAGTAAGTTCGCTGCTTGTTAAGAATGTTGTGTGAAGGTTCCAGAGCAGTTGCCGCATATCGTCTTAGCTAGCTGCGCAGCTTAAGCATGTTATCTAAAGAACAATCATCAACGGTTTCATGCGTGCTTTACGCAACCATGCGTACTCGCGCGCACGAGGAGTATAATAGTACGTCAACTGCGTTAACTGTAGAATGTACGTGCCACATATTTGCGGTTCTCATCGCCCAAAAATATGAAAATCCTTTCCTGCTCTTTTTTTTTCTTTAATTATCCAAGACCAGCATGCATGAAGCAAAGAACGAATTCAGCCACACTACAGCAGCGCGTAGTAGGCGGGACACAAGCTCAACACTTACAAATAAAAGTACAAGAAACATGACCACACTTGAATGTACTTACACGTTATCTTTTCCGTGCAGAGAAATCCCACAAATATGGCGAGAATGTGCGATTTCATTTCGGTCCTGGGCTTGCAGGAACACTTCGGTAAAGTACACTGCAGTAAAAAAAAAGTCCGACATATTAATTTAATATGCTTTACAATAAACACATAAGAATGCAAGAGTTTGCAAGGGCAAACTATTGTCACTGTGGCGTTTTAATTGGACTTCAAATGGACGGCGCAACAGCTTTTTAGCATGATAATAGACAGTTATAGTTTAGCGTTAGTGTGATAACGTAGGTTAAGGGAATGACGCTACCGTGCAGCAAACGTTCCTTGTAGGCAGCGTCTTATGGTTTAGCGAAATAGCGTTTACGTGGTTTATGTGCCCCCAAGTGGGTTGGTGGCGCCACCTATTAGATTGTTAATGAGTTAAACAGTGGAAATGAAAATAAAACGAGAATGTTTGCCTATGCCACCGCGCGAAGCATTGTTAGAAGTTTATTTTTTGTGATAATAAAAGTAAATAAACATGAACCACGTACAAAACGCGAAAACATCTACGTTGCCGATTTGTTTACATTGATCTTGTAGTTAGGCCTAGGTGCGTTCGAAATGGGAAGCTATCTCAAAAACTATGCCAACTTATCCGTAATACTCAGTCATCGAAGCGAAGCCACTTTGAACTGTCGTTTGCTGCGAACAAGGTGAATCTTTCAACAGCTACGCCAAAATCACTTCGAAGCGGGCGTCCGAGAGCGCCGCCATGTTTACGTACACTACGTGCACCTACGCTACGGTAAGCGGTACGCGTAACGTACGTATCTGCGCATGCGCACTTCGATTCCGGTATCACGGTAAGCCCGGTATACTATAACTCTCTAATAAAGCGCTGCGGATCGGTAGTTGAGGTGCCTGAGAACACGTGAGCTAAACAATACAGCATGCGGCGCGTGGCCAAGAATTTACAAATTAAATTGAAAGTACGCTAGAAATCGTTCCCTCTCTTCTCTGCAAAAGATGCCATATACCCAAATGAACGCGCCAAACACCCGAATTTCAGGCCATTGGTTGATATGAGCATCGTGCGCCACATAGTTACCGCGACCGCCACGGGAGGCCGCCACCTGCCCGTCTTCCGACTAGAGTGCCCCAATGAGCCATTCCGCGCTGACATCGAGGCACTCTAGTCTTCGTGATCGCGTTGAATATTAGCCGCACGTTAAAAAAGAAAAGTGCTCAAGGTCATGGTACAGTGGCCAGTCAAGGTCATGACGCACTTTCTCCCGCGTCGCTCTTCCCTGCTTAGCTTCCAGCGTGCTTGTTGGGACGATAGAAAGCCATTACAGTAAAAGGCCGTTAATTTGAACTCGAGGGGACTATAAGATTATTCGAATTAACCGGAGCTCGAATTAGAGTGGGCGCTGGAATGAATGGACATCGCACCACACTACGGTATCAGACCCCAAACAAGCTACCTCTGGCCTCGTTGTCGCAAACCAGGCAAAACTACACGTTTGTGGCAAGCGATGTCGTCAACTATGTTTATGAAGCTCTCAGTAAAGCAATCAGCAAATTGCATTTGCTTGCGCTTCGTTTGTAGTGATTCCATGAGTATCGTTGGCAGAGATAGCGAGAGAAAGATAGCTCGTTAATGAAAACCAGAGAATTCTGCCGGTTTGTGTAAATCGCGTGCATGCTACTGTGTATTGCCCAAGAGCTCCACCGCAGCGTCCGAATTCTCGTCTGCGGGGAAATGCTGCTATTTTGTTGTTTTGCATCTCTAGTAAATTTGGTTTAATTTGGCTTTGAAAAACATTGTTATCACCCTGGGCCGACTCCTGCCTGGAGTGATCAAAGCCAGGGGTCTCCCAGTTTGAATTAACCATTGTGAATTCCGACGCGTTCGTATTATCGGAACTTTTCTCCCACAGAAATACTCGAGGTGTGTCGCGACCAGGGCGTCAGTTCGAATTAGCGGCGAGTTAGAATTAACCGACCTCGAATCACCGAGCGTCTACTGTGCAGTGTGCAACAAATCTCTGTAGCTTGCTCTCCATTCAAATAATCCTCTCTCTCTCTCTCTCTCTCTCTCTCTCTCTCTGTGTTGATTGATTTGTGGGGTTTAACGTCCCAAAACCACCATATGATTATGAGAGACGCCGTAGTGGAGGGCTCCGCTCTCTCTCTGTGTAGCTTGTTCTTACTTGACTGATTCTAGAAATTTTGTGGAGGTCGATTCGTGAGGCTAATCTTCAAGGTCGCCGGCAGGCTGGGATAGCTGGTACCTAGCGGGACTGAGCAACTCAACCACGTTTCACAGGACACAATAAAGTTGTTTTTCATTCCATTACAATAAGCTCCTTTAACGAAGTCGCTTAATTGTGACTTGAAAAAGTGTTGCAAAATCCCTTTAAAGAGGCCCTGCAGCAATTTTTCAGGCAGCCATGGAATGGATTCACTAAACGAGCTGATTGCCTCACGAATTCACCACCGCAATTTTTTTTTGTATACGTCCAGCACGAGCGGAGTTCGAAGATCAGTCGCACGCTGCCATGGCATTCTCTCTTCTCTTGTCCCGACAAAAGCGCTAGAAGTTAAGTAGAGGGGATGACACGGGGAAAAAATACGTCACGCGTGCCTCAAGGCCTTAGCGCTTTTTATTTTTTCTTCGAATACGCGCCTTCCCGGTGTGATCGTGCGTGCACACGTGGACATGACGTGGCCACCCCAGCGACGACAGAAGACGTCGTGCTCAAATCAATCAACGGCTGATACAATGGCGGTAAGAAGTGGGGTTTAACGTTCCAAAACTACCATATGATTATGAGAGACGCCGTAGTGGAGAAGAATAACTATTTGGGCAATTTGTTTTGAATTTATGGTAATAAGGGCTGCAGCGCGAGCACGAATGTGCTAGAAGAAACAGACGAAAGGCGAGGCACGGAAAGCAAAGAGGGCAACCCGAGCGCTGATAAACATACTGCAATCCACGAAACCAAAGTGGCTGGGTCTTGAGAATACGGGTCCAAAAAAGTAGGACTGCCCTGTGTACTAGAAATGCATTGAAGAAGAATGGCTATTTGTGCTAGTTGGTTTGAATTCATGGTAATAAGGGCTGCAGCGCGAGCACGAAGGTGCTAGAAGAAACAGACGAAAGGCGAGGCACGGAAAGCAAAGAGGACAACACGAGCGCTCGTGTTGTTCTCTTTGCTTTCCGTGCCTCGCCTTTCGTCTGTTTCTTCTAGCACCTTCGTGCTCGCGCTGCAGCCCTAATTGCCGTAGTGGAGGGCTCCGGGAATTTCGAACACCTGGGGTTCTTTAACGTGCACCCGAATCTGAGCACACGGGCCTACAGCATTTCCGCCTCCATCGGAAATGCAGCCGCCGCAGCCGGGATTCGATCCCGCGACCTGCGGGTCATGGCGGTAAGAAGTGATTTTTGAGCTTGAAGCGTCATTTGTCGAGAGAGAAGAAAGTTATTTTTGGCTGACTCAGAGAATCTTTTTGTGAGTTCCAGGCCGCGTGCTGCGCCATAATATCTGGCTCGCGTGTTCTTCAGACACTCGACTACCCGTCCGCAGTGTTTTGTGGCCAGTTGCAGAGTCCCTTTAAAACTCTCTCGCGTAAGATGAAAAAAAAAGAAAAAACATGGTCGGCACATTTAGAATATAGTTCAAGAGTCTCCCGGACCAGGATGCCCAAACCCGAAGGAAAGCCTCGAATCGGGATCGTAGTTCGTTTGTTTGTAACCCAAACACTATTTTTTAATGCTCACTTCACGTCCGGTATATCCCTGGTCTTGCTCACTTCAAGGCTCATCCGCATCTGTATCGCATTGACTTGCATTTGTATTCAATAGGCTATAGCCTTTTTTCCCCTCAGGACGCCTGTCACACGGCACAGGGAATAAACTGAGATTGTGCAAAGTGAAAACCCTCTATCGCTTTGTTCGCAGCTGCCGCTTACAAATCGTGAACTTTATATTAGTTGTTCGCGCCCATTCTACCAAAGTTAATTTATAAAAATTATTATGATGTGCATAACGGCGTGATGCTGACGTCAGTGATTGTATATATAGGTCGAAACCTGCCGGCTAACCATGTCAAGCATGACGATGACGCTGCCTACATCACCTATAGAAGTAAATACAGTCGCAGTTAACCTTCTACGAAACAGCAGATAAATTCAAGTGGAAGTCACAAGCCACAGAAGTGACGTGAAGACAACGATGGCAGTTATCTATATAATCATCTGCCAATTCCAGAGTTTATCACGAGTTTCAGGGCATTGTAAGCGAAGACAAATATCGTTCTATCAGAATGCCTAAACTGTCCACACTGTTTCTTCACGCAGTAAGAGGAATTTTATACGTAATCAAAACGTCCACATTGGGAGTTGCAGAACATATGTGAGTTGGCCAATTTATACAGTGCGACATACTAGCCAAACACGACTGCTTTCTCCAAATAGTCCGCCGCGGTGGTGTATTGGTTACGACGCGCTGCTGTTGACGCGAAGGTCGCCGGTTCGACCCCTGCCGCGGCGGTCGCATTTCGGTGGAGGCAAAGTGCTATAGAGGCTCGCGTACAGTACGATGTAAGGACACGTCAAAGACCATCGGATGGTCAAAACTTCCGGATCTTCCACTACGGTGCCCCTCGCAATCGTATCGTGGTTATGGGACCTCAAACCCCGGCGGTTGCATTCCAAATACGAGTGTTTGGAAGAGGCGAATACAGCCCCGCCGCGGTGGGCTAGTGGTCAAGGTACTCGGCTGCTGACCCGCAGGTCGCGGGATCGAATCTCGGCTGCGGCGGCTGTATTTTACATGGAGGCGAAAACGCTGTAGGCCCGTCTACTCAGATTTGGGTGCACGCGAAAGAATCCCGGGTGGTCTAAATTTCCGAAGCCCTCCATTACGGCATCTCCCATAATCATATCGTGGCTTTGGGACGTTAAACCCCACATATCAATCATCATCAGTCAGAGGAAGCGAATATGCACTACTACCATGTCTGACCAGGAGTACAAATGATCACAGGCTGCGCGCATGCCTATAAATACCTGCCTTGGAAGCGAAAGGTGCTATTCCTTCGGCTCTTCGGCGGCACGCCGATCGTCCTGCTACACAGTCAGTCGGCACTCCAGTCCGGCACGCTAGTAGCGGTCTTCGGTGGGCCCACGGTTTGTCACGCTTAAGCCGCGAATTCTCGGAGTGTTCATCGGAGCTGAAGGATGCTGACGGCTACGTTTACAGTGTCGGATATGTCAGACGACTCGCGCAATCGGCACGGGGCGCGGATGAGACGGAGGAACCTGTCGAGGTGCGTATCTTATCGGGACCGGACCCTTGCTTCACGTTGCGGGTCGCGTATCGTCTTGTCGTCGGGGGCACGTCGTGCGCAGCGGCAGGTGCATCGAGGAAAGTGGAAAGGCCGCGCTTTCAAGGTGCCACCCTGCGCGTTAACACGTAGGCGCCAGCCAAGGCGGCGCGTGCACACGTTATCGACGCAGGATGATGCCGCTATCTTTCGCGGGAGACGTGCGTGATATGCGGATGTCATAGGTGATATACATCAGGTCACGTCGAATTCGCGTGAACGTGGGAGTATTATTATCTTCGGCGGGACTGCAATGCGATCACTGAGCATCTTGATCACCGTCCACCACCCGGTGTTCTCGTGAGAAGATGCGTTGTACACCGCGCTCGGTGTGACGACCAATTGATTGTGCCGCCGTCGTTAAAATATAAATAAAAAAATCCGCGTGGTGATGGAACTGCATTACGAGGCCTGGGGTGCGGTCTCACCGGTAACCACCACCGGGAACGCACTCCCTCACCAGAGAAGGATTGGCCACCCTGATGCAGTATCTGACCACTACCTCCGACATGCATGCGTCAAATAACTCACGGCCCTCAGTCCCCACCAGCTGCGAAGCAACTGACCACGGCAGTGGTCAGATCTGCAACGCAGCAGAGGGTGCTAAGAATCTCTGGATCCGGACAGGCCGCCATTGGAACCTGAACTTGACAACGTTTAACGCTAGAACCTTATCTAGTGAGGAAAGTCTAGCTGTACTATTCGAGGAGCTAGAGGGGGTTAAATGGTATATAATAGGGCTCAGTGAGGTTAGGAGGACAGATGAGGCCTATACAGTGCTACAGAATGAGCTCGTCCTTTGCTATCGAGGCTTGGCTGACAGAAGATAACTGGGAGTGGGGCTCCTAATTCACAGAAACATAGCTGGCAACATAGAGGAATACTATAGCTTTAATGAAAAAGTGGTAGGTATCGTGATTAAACTGAATAAGAGATACAAGATGAAGATGGTACAGGCTTACGCGCCTACATCCAGCCATGATGACGCTTCAGTTGAAAGTTTCGATGAGGACTTGGAATCGGCAATGAGTAAGGTAAAAACACAGTATACAGTACTGATGGGAGACTTTAATGCAAAGGTAGGGAAGAAGCCGGCTGGAGACCAGGCAGTAGGAGATTATGGCATCGGTACTAGAAACGCCAGAGGAGAACTACTAGTAGAATTCGCAAAACGCAATAATTTATGGATTTCGAATACCTTCTACTGAAAACGAGGAAACCGCAAGAGGACATGGAGGAGCCCTAATGGCAAAAATAAGAACGAAATAGACTTTATAATGAGTGCACACCCAGGCATCGTGCAGGATGTGGAAGTGGTTGGCAAGGTACGATGCAGTGACCATAGAATGATACGGTCTCGAATTCGCCTAGATTTGAGAAAGGAACGAGAGAAACTGATACGCAAGAAGCCAATCAATGAGATAGCATTGAGAGGGAAAGTACAGGAATTCAGAGTCTAGCTTCAGAACAGGTTCTCGGTTCTTAAGGAGGAAACCAACCTTAGCATAGGTACAATGAATGATAATCTGACGAGTATCATTACGGAGTGTGCAGTGGAAGTTGGAGGCAAGGTAGTTAGACAGGACACTGGCAAGCTTTCCCAGGAAACGAAGAACCTAATTAAGAAGCGTCAAACCATGAAAGTGTCAAGTACAACAGACGAAGTAGAACTGGCAGAACTTTCGAAGTTGATTAATAGACGTAAAGTATGCGATGTAAGAAGGTATAACATAGAGAGAATTGAACACGCTCTGAAAAACGGAGGAAGCTTCAAAGCAGTGAAGAGGAAACTTGGGATAGGCAAAAGTAGGATGTATGCACTAAGGGACAAAGAAGGCAAAATAACTACCAATATTAACAGGATAGTTAAAATAGCGGAGGAGTTTTACAGAGATCTGTACAGTAGCCGGGACAACCACGACCTTAATACTATGAAAACTAGCAGTAACCCAGATGACACCCCACCAGTAATAATATAAGAAGTCAGAAAAGCTTTGGAGAGCATGAAAAGAGGCAAAGCTGCTGGTGAGGATCAGGTAACATCAGATCTGCTGAAAGATGGAGTACAGATTGTGTTAGAAAAACTAGCCACCCTGTTTACGAGGTGTCTCCTGACGGGAAGAGTACCAGAGTCTTGGAAGAACGCTAACATCATCTTAATACATAAGAAAGGAGATGACAAGGACTTGAAGAATTACAGGCCGATTAGCTTGCTCTCTGTAGTATACAAGCTATTTACAAAGTTTATTGCTAACAGAGTGAAGAAAACATTAGAATTCAATCAACCAAAGGAACAAGCAGGATTTCGAACAGGCTACTCAACAATCGACCACATTCATACTATCAATCAGGTAATAGAGAAATGCTCAGAATATAACCAACCACTATACATAGTCAAGAGTCCGACGGAATCCCGTCTGGTCGGGGACAAACATAGGGCAAAATGACAAAAACGCCGACCAAGGTGAAATACACAAAACTTAAAAAGACGTTTCGGCTCCCCACACGGGAGCCTTGTTCACAGTCTCGGGAGCCTTGTTCACTGTGAACAAGGCTCCCGTGTGGGGAGCCGAAACGTCTTTTTAAGTTTTGTGTATTTCACCTTGGTCGGCGTTTTTGTTATTTCGCACTATACATAGCCTTCATAGATTACGAGAAGGCGTTTGATTCAGTAGAAATATCAGCCGTCATGCAGACACTGCGGAATCAGGGCGTCGATGAAGTATATATAAACATCATGGAAGAAATCTACAGGGGATCAACTGCTACCATTGTGCTTCATAAAGAAAGCAACAGAATACCAATCAAGAAGGGTGTAAGGCAGGGGCACACAATCTCCCCAATGCTATTTATCGCGTGCTTACAGGAGGTTTTCAGAAACCTAGAATGGGAACAGTTAGGGATAAGAGTTAATGGAGAGTACCTTAGTAACCTGCGCTTCGCCGATGACATTGCATTGCTGAGTAACTCAGGGGACGAATTGCAACTCATGATTACGGAGTTAGACAAAGAGAGCAGAAAGGTAGGTCTTAAAATGAATCTGCAGAAAACGAAAGTAATGTACAACAACCTCGGAAAAGAGCAGCGCTTCGAGATAGGTAATAGTGCACTTCAAGTTGTAAAAGACTATGTCTACTTAGGGCAGGTAATAACAGCGGAGCCGAACCACGAGATTGAAGTAACTAGAAGAATAAGAACGAGCTGGAGCACATTTGGCAAGCACTCTCAAATTATGACAGGTAGATTGCCACTATCCCTCAAGAGAAAGGTATATAACAGCTGTATCTTGCCGGTACTTAGCTACGGAGCAGAAACCTGGAGACTTACAAAGAGGGTTCAGCTTAAATTGAGGACGACGCAGCGAGCAGTGGAAAGAAAAATGGTAGGTGTAACCATAAGAGACAAGAAGAGAGCAGAGTGGATTAAGGAACAAACGGCGGTTAAGGATATCATAGCTGAAATCAAGAGGAAGAAATGGACATGGGCCGGGCATGTAGCGCGTAGACAGGATAACCGCTGGTCGTTAAGGGTAACTAACTGGATTCCCAGAGAAGGCAAGCGGGTTAGGGGGAGACAGAAGGTTAGGTGGGCAGATGACATTAAGAAGTTTGCGGGTATAAATTGGCAGCAGCAAGCACAGGACCGGGTTAACAGGCGGAACATGGGAGAGGCCTTTGTCCTACAGTGGACGTAGTCAGGCTGATGATGATGATGATGATGATGATGATGATGATGATATTTTGACAACACAATTTCGAAGTATTACGCGTGCGTAAGATGATTTTTGTTTTAAGATTTTTATCGTGGTCTACCGTAGCTGTGCTAAAGCCCGTGACTTCTGCGCGTGACCCGAAGTCAGCACACGCGTAAATGTTTGACGTTTCAAACATCTGCTTCTCCTTTATTCCAAAGTCCTATTTTGAACACTCATCACACAAGCGTATAAGCGTCACGTGTAACCACCATCGCTCCAAATGAAAAAAAAAAGCTAGATAAGTGAAACATAATGTTATCCAGAATAGAATGACATTTAAACCTGAGCCAACTGCTCTGCGTGGCAGATTAGTATGCTACCACAGAGCCACGGCAGTGCTTGTAACTCCTTTGCAAACAGAGCCTATATGCAGGTTTTTATACCGGTGAAGTAATCGCGTAAACATGTGTAATAGAGCGTTTTAGAAAAGTGAAATAACGACCAGGTGTCACTCAATGCGAATTGAGTAACGAGAGAATTGTCAATTAAACGCGTCCAACCCATTGCAATATGCTCAGCCACAATTCTTGATCGTCATTAGTCACAGCATGAACGAAGTGCGCACTATTCCGTACAGATGTGGAGCGGGTACCATACTTCAACAAAGAATAAAAATAATGGCGTAGTAGCTGCGGGGCAAAGATCTTCGTCGAAACACTGTTGTCATACTATAGCATGACAACAGTGTTTCGACGAAGATTTGACAGATTTCTTATTCGGACCCAGGAGGTTTGCGCCGCTTTCAGCCATCCTCGTACGAGGCAAGAAGATTAAGTTAGTCAAATTACGAAGTCTAGCTCACGTTCGCACAAATGAAAACACGAAAGCATCATGCAATTTTTTCTTGTGATATTTTTCAAGGCAAGATGACACTATCTGCGTTTACGTCTGCTAGTTCAAAGTAGAACTGATGTTCCGCCATGGTAAATAGAGACGTATGTGCCTCAAGTCAGATTTTCTCTAAATAAAGCGCGATATGTCCGCTACTTCTGCTGTTAAGGTTATATACAAAGCCTATAAAATAATTAATGATCCGAGTTTCTGTCTGATACCATGCCGCAAGTTGAGAAAAATCACAGCGTATGCACAGAGTGAATCATGATGAGTGGGGCGAAGCGCTGGAGGGTTTCATCGCTAAACCGTGAACCATCCGCCAATATCGCCCACTACATCATCAAAGACGTGACAAACGTTGTATATATTTATAAAAGAAATGTTATTATTCGTAAGCGGTAGCTATACGTCGCTTCCGTTCTCCCTTCATCATAACGGCTTTATGGTCGGTGAATTGGTGGATCGGTGATGGGGCGTAGTGGGATGTTTGCAAGGACGAAGTGGTGGGCAGCTAGCAAAGGTGGAACGATAGGCGGTCGCGTACAAACAAGGGATAGACACAGTGGGAATATCTATGGTTCTTTGACGTGCACCTGGATAAAAGTACACGACCATCTTGCATTCCATATTGGTTACTTCTCAACAGTATTTGCGTTATGGTCGATAAAGGGGTGGACTGGTGATGGGGCGTAGTGGGACGTTTGTAAGGACGAAGTAGTGGGCAGTTGGCAGAAGTGGAACTATAGGCCGTCACGTATATACATACATACAAAAGATGGACAGACCCGCGCCTTTCGGAGCTTCGCCCCTAAAAATTGCAATCATTATGTCGGACAAAAAACGCTGCCCTCCGACGTCAGGAACGGCGCTTCTTGTGGGATATGTAGGGCAGTGATGGCGACCTAAATAAAACTATTTGCTGAACCAAGCTTAAACGAGCCGAATATGCTAGTTATACGCTCATAGATGCAAGAGTTCTTTAGATACACCTTATTTTATTATGGGGACCTATGCGCCCCGTGTACCTCAAAGGGAAGACTCTGCAAGGCCGCTCTTCCAGCTTTCTCTGGGATTGTGCAGCGCGTCCGGCGCAGGCCTGGCGTTTATATAATTCCATTTGTTGATGCTGCGACTGACAATGATGAAGAATGATGTCTGAGCTTTCCCTAATGGTTGGGAAGATTTAAACCACCAAATCGTTACACAGATAACATTGTGCGATGCCTGGTTGCTATTTCACTCTTCTACTCCGCCATATTATATCTGTGTGCCCGACTTGATGCCTGTACATGGTATTTTTCCGAAGGAGTTTCAAGAACCAGCGTTTCTCCGTGGTAGGATACTCAGCAGCAACGCAGAGAACCTGGCTTCAGATCCCGTTAGGTCATGCATGTATTTGTTTTTCTTTTGAATTCTGCGCGATATCAGTTGCAAACAGCGTCGTCAGCACATAACTACGTCACCGAAATCGACTGTTGCGATCACGTAACAGCCTGTGATGAAAGAGATTAGCAAGGAAAGCCCAGACTTGTGGTTGTGTGTCGTCCTTCGGTGGCAAGACCATGGCGGGGCTGTACGGGCCAGGCTGCCTTTCCTTTCAATAGAAATGGCTTGCGTGACGCCACAAGAGTGCAACAACAAAAGCTCGCGGCAGCAGTTAATCGCGTGTACTTGAGATCGGCCCGATAACACTGGACGTCGGTGGACACTCGAACACGTCTGTAGGCTCCGACCGGCCTGTCGCAGTCGCGTCTGTACGACTGTATACGCGGGCGTCGTGGCCTGTAGTCGAGTGCTCCTGAAGTGGCGCTGCTTGTTTGCACCCTGTACCGCAAAATAAGCCGATAAGATGACAATGGGACGCGAAGGACGATAAGGGACGCTCACGCGACCCTGCAGCACTTTATAGTGATTGGGATGACGACACGACCCTTTTGAGTGGCAAAAATGAGTGGCACCTCGCCCTCTAAGCGACGTTCAGTCCTTCACTCCCTTCACTTATAACACGGGTGTGGTGCAATGCATAATATTGCACGATAGGCACAGCTTTCTTTACGTTGACGTCGCTCAATCGTGGTTCTATTTTTGCGGAGCGGTGGCCGTCGGCTTGATTGATATGTGGGGTTTAACTTCCCAAAACCATTATATGATTATGAGAGACGTCGTAGTGGAGGGCTCCGGAAATTTAGACCGCCTGGGGTTCTTTAACGTGCACCCAAATCTGAGCACACGGGCCTACAACACTTCCGCCTCCATCGGAAATGCAGCTGCCGCAGCCGGGATTTGAACCCGTGACCAGCGGGTCAGCATCCGAGTACCTTAGCCACTTGACCCGCGGCGGGGCAGGCCGTCGACTTAGTCAAAGTACGCTGCAGATCATTTTATTCAGGGTATGCCAACATCACTCCAATATGACAATTATTGGGGTTTATGTCCTAAATCTACGCTATTATCATGAGAGGCGCCAAAAAAAAAAAAAGGCGGGGAGAGGGTGAGCTTTGAAAATTTTGGACACCTGTTTTTTTTTAACGTGTACATAAATGTAAGCACACGGGTTTACTCTGTATTTTACCTCCATCAAAGTACGGTTCGGTCCAGGCAGCCGCGGTCGCACTTCGGTGGAGGTGGCATGGTATAGAAGACCACGTGCTGTGTGACGTCAGTGCGCGTTCAAGAACACCAGATGGTTCGAATTTCCGGGAGCCCTTCGTTACTGCGTATACCTCGTAATCATATCGTGGCATTGGGACATAAAACCCAATGAGAAGCACGAACTGCCAGGCGAATTGGCAACTCCTCTTAACAGTGGTGCGCGAAAAAAAATGAAGCACAAAGGAAGGAAGCTGGACACAGTGCACCACCGCTTTTTCGCGCACCACCATTAAGAATAACCCAAGTTTTTAAATATTACTGTTATTATCGTTAATGGCGTTATTAATCCTTCGAAGTGCGGCCGCTGTGACTGGAATTCGGTCCCGACGCCTCCGGGTCAGCGTCCAAGCACTATGACCACTGAAGTACGGCGTACAAGGGCAAGAAAGTGCGTGAAACGGGCACGTACTTTCTGGTGCTCGTATTTGGAGTGTTTTGATTTTTAATAAAATGGCTAAATAGCAACTAGTTCGCGTTTTGCTTAGGATATGACTGGTTAACTAAAAAAATGAAACCTAGTTTACTTTAGGTGAATTGGGTCAAATGCCACGTATTTATGTTGAAGATGCCGTCGGTAGGTTTGTTTATTTGCTGTCTAGTTATTAAAATAAAAAAATATTAAGAGTTTTCAATTGTTGTTCTAGTTGTCAAGTTGTCCCTTGCGTCCTTGTCAAGACTTACAAGACGCGTCAAAGTGACGCTTTTCCAGCGAGGTGCGTAGACACACACCACGTGGTTACATTTCAAGTCGAAATTCACTCTAATTTGAACAAGTATACAACTTGTCACGCTCCGCTCTCTAAGTTCCATCGGAGCCGTTCTCGCGCAGCGATGCAACGCCTGCGTTGAAGCTTGCACTGAATACATTGAACACCATCGCAGTAGCAATCTGAGGCGATTTTAGCATCTAGAGTTTTCTACTATCATTACTAGAAGTAACTCTGGCGCAGTGATTGTTCAGCCTTCATGGGAATTATGGGTATATAGTTCGAGGATATGCCTAGTCTTCGGGCCTTCAAACGTCCGCGTGGCTTAATTAGTTTATTGTTGGTTTGATGATTGTTCAGAGTAGAAAGAACATATTGTTGTGAACTTTATGACCCGATAAGAATTGGCGAGCCAAAAAAAAATTTAGTGTGATGAAGTAGAATTGTAAGACGTTAGCTGAACGTCGTCTTGCGACGAAGCAGCTTCGGGCCATACGAAGCCAAACGGAGCTGAAAGGATGGAATTTTTACCAATTAATTTATACCTGTCATTCAGCCATCAGCGCATGACTGAAGCGCCATGCGTTGTGGCTCCGATATATGCTAGCACCAGATTTCACTCTAGCGCTTTATTAGGAAACTCTGTGTCTCACCGCACTGCCAGAGGCTTGCTTTTGCTTTCAATGCCTCGCTTTCGGGCTTACTTGTCAGTTCAGTCACTCAGACCTCGTCATGGCGTTTTTTAGTCTGTACGAACGAGGCGTGCTCAAGGCATGTGGTTTTCCCACATTGTTACACATATCCAAACATTGTGTCCTTGTTGTAAAACTTTATTGAACTTGTAATGATCAAAAGCGGAATTCTGTGACCCGCTTGTAAAGCACAAAAAGGAGCGTATATTCTTCATTCAGTGCTATACCTACTGGTACTTCTTGAGAAACTCTTCAATCTCCCGACACATTTCGCCGATTGCGTCTTCCGAGGCAGACCATTCCTCTGGCGGAGATGCTGCAGTTGTGGAAAGGAGGCGGTCCAGTCTCTGTTTCAGCAGCGAGAGTTGCCTTTCCTCTTCTGGTGCTTCTTTAACAGCGCCATATTGCGCAGGTCTGAACAAAGAGAAAAGCTTCTTCATTAGTTCACTGTGGGCCTTGTTAAACTTTGACTTTAGAGATTCTAACTGTTTCTTGATAAGAACAGCTTGCTCCCCTACTGCGTCTTGGAGCTCGACAACTTTGGCGCGTATTTTTTGACCAAGTGTTTGAAACTTCTCTTTCAACGTCCTCGCTGTATCCTTAAGCGTGTCTATTACGCTTTGACTGGGGACACTGTCTTCGGCTGCGTACATGACTACACCTGTCCGTCTCGCGAGCAGTTCACGCACCTTTTGCCGTATCTCTTCGCGTAGCTCAGCGATAACCTCCTTAACGTGCTCCCATTTATCCGCAGTGAGGGTTTTAACATCTTCAAGAAACGTTAGGAGCTTCTGACGAAGCACATTCAATTTCTCGTAAATCCTAGCGGCGTTATCTTCGAATGATGCGTATGCTGCTGGCCGGAAAAGTTTAAAAAGCTGCCCCTTTAGATCTTCCCTAGCGCGCTGAAGCTGGGCGTAAAGGTCCTTCAACTGCTCCTGGATCAACGCTGCGTGCTCACCAACAGCTGCCTTGAGCTCCGAGAGTTTGGCCTTGATCTTTTCTCCAAGGACAAGAAACTTCTCTTTCAACGTAACAGCAACATCTTGCAGTGCTTTGGTGAGGTAACCTTCTTGTTCATCATCTAACGCATGGTACAAGGCAGGTTGGGCTTTAGTGCGATTAAAATATACACCAACTTGGTACCTGATTTCCTTACGAAGGCGTTCAATCTTCGACTTAACGTCATCGAACTTATCCTGTCCCTCATCTAGTTCTTTCAGCAGAACAGCCAAACGCCATCTCAGAGAGAACATTCTTGTCGCCAAAGAGAGCGTCCTCTCTGCCAAGGGGGAGCTCCTCCGTACCTTGTTTTGGGTGTCGTCACTGCTTCTTAGGTCATCTGTTTTTCTATTTAGAAGTTCCTTCACTTTCTCTCTGATCTCGCTACGCAGGCCCTGGATGATCCCTTTGAGCTTTTCCCACTTCTCGCCTGTAGCCGACTGAACTTCGGTGAGAAACTTCTGAAGCCTTTCTCGCAGACCGGTGAGGTAAGACAGAATTTGGAAGGCGTTTACATTAGAGTCCGAGTACGTCGCAGGGACGAAGAGCTCAGAAAGCTTCTTAGAGAGTGCTTCGCGCGCAATCCTCAGCTGTTCGGAGAGAACCCTGAGTTGTTCTTTAATCTGCTGGGCGTGAAAACCAGCGGCTTTTTTTAGTTCTTGAGTCTTGTTCTGTATCTGGCCACCGATAACGAGGAACTGGTCCTTCAGTGTCCTTCCAATGGCCTTGAGCGTATCCACGATGTAGGCCTCGTAGTCGTCATTATTCCGTGTGTCGAGGGCAGTGTAAGTGGCGGGAGCCGTGGAGCCGTGGAGAAGCTCCTGAACCTTTTGCCTGATCTCGCTACGCAGCTCCTGGATAAGCCCCTTGAGCTTTTCCCACTTCTCGCCTGTAGCCGACTGAACTTCGGTAAGGAACTTCTGAAGCCTCTCTCGCAGACTGGTGAGGGAAGATAGAATTTGGAAGATGTTTACATTGGTGTCCGAGTACCTTGCAGGGACGAAGAGCTCGGAAAGCTTCTTAGAGAGTGCATCGCGAGCTATCTTCAGCTGTTCGGAGAGAACCCTGAGTTGTTCTTTAATCTGCTGGGCGTGAAAACCAGCGGCTTTTTTTAGTTCTTGAGTCTTGTTCTGTATCTGGCCACCGATAACGAGGAACTGGTCCTTCAGTGTCCTTCCAATGGCCTTGAGCGTATCCACGATGTAGGCCTCATAGTCGTCATCATTCCATGTGTCGAGGGCAGAGTAAGTGGTGAGAGCCGTGGAGCCATGTAGAAGCTCCTGCACCTTTTTTCTGATTTCGCTACGCAGCTCCTGGATAAGCCCCTTGAGCTTTTCCCACTTCTCGCCTGTAGCCGACTGAACTTCGGTAAGGAACTTCTGAAGCCTCTCTCGCAGACTGGTGAGGGAAGACAGAATTTGGAGGACGTTTACATTAGAGTCCGAGTACCTTGCAGGGACGAAGAGCTCCAAAAGCTTTTTAGAGAGTGCATCGCGAGCAATCTTCAGCTGTTCAAACAGAACCTTAAGCTGCTCTTTGATCTGCTGGGCGTGAAATCCCGTGGTTTCTTTCAGTTCTTGAGTCTTGTTCTGTATCTGGCTACCGATAACAAGGAACTGGTCCTTTAGTGTTCTTCCAATGTCCTTGAGCGTATCAACGATGTAAGCCTCATCGTCAGAGGCTTGTCTCTTGTGCAGCCGCAGGGACCTTGGGGATATAACACAATTATTTTAGGTTATTCCTCAGTAAAGTGATTATTGTCACAGTATTATTTCTATTATTGTGAAACCATGCGACTACGATAGCTTGATAAGTTTGTATTCAGTTAATACCTAAGACGTATGTTATTGTATATTCTGGGCTATGCTCGATTGGGCCGGGCTTTACTTCGACCAGCTGAGTGCTGTGTTTATTGAAAAGTCGCACGCCATGATATTCGTCTTATTTAGGTCGTGGAAATGCTGCTTATGGAAAATGTAGTAGGTTGATGTCATATTTTTAAAATATTGTGGTGTATAAGTTACGTGAAGTAATACAGAGAACGATTGAGTCATTAGAGTGTTAATTTTATCGAGAATAATGCAGATGGGGAGTTGGTTGGAAGAAGTTGCACTTAGGTTATAGTTACAAATAAAAATGAACCCAGCTATGAGAACATCAACCACTGACAGTCGACTTTTTTCAAATAAAATGTTCAGCTTTTGTAAGGTTATTGTGTTCTTTTGCCCTCTAGCTTGTGCACGTAATGATTACAATTTTGTCCATCCTTAAATGTTTGCTGAAGTGAACTTGTTTTGATAACGCTAGATATTGGCCGATGAAATGCTTTGATCGTTAAGAATATTGCTTTATATGAAGCGACGAAAGGGGGGGGAAGGCGATAACGCTTATGTTTTGGCAAATATACTGTGCCGCCTGAGGGCAGGGAAGTGACCACAGAGGTCAACGCTAGTGCTGTGCTAGTTGATGATGATATTTCAGTACTTAACCATAAAATAGGAACAATGATAGCGAAGAGCTGAAGACTTACCCCGCATTGCACACTGTAGTAGTCCCAGCAGGTAATGGGCATGAAACGAATACAAAAAAAAATATTGAGATAACGAGAAATTTGATATCCTAGAAATTGGGACACAATATATGTGATTTTGTCCGTATTTAAAGTGAGACGTAGTGAAACGATTATAGTGAATAGTTTATTTTTTCTACTCGACATCCTGCGGTGGTATACCGAGCATGTTTAGCAATCTTTCGAAGCGGGTTTAGGTTATCGCACCACAAGGTGTTAGGTTCAATTTCAGAAATTTAGTATTGAGAGAAGAAGCCTTTGGAGATTGTTTAATACTTCATTATTCGTGTGTCAGCATATTGCACTGCTCTGCTCTGAACGCGCTACTGACTGCTCGATCTGGGATGTCATGGTATGTGGTAGCCTAGCGAGCCTCGTGCAGGTATTGTTTAACGTCCGAGTTTATCTCTTCGTACACATTAGTTAACTTACGCATGTGGTAAGAACAGCTGGTTAATTTATTGCTTAGTTAATTCAAGTACAGCACAGCTTCCTATCATGGGAACAACGTTGTGCAAAGGTATCCAAGACGAAGAACATAGATCGATCACTTTGCCGTTCGCAGTGCAAGTAATCAGTATATTACGAACGTAAACAGCAAACTGTTAGAGTATTGGGTTCCCCGATTAGGCAGGAAAAACTCAAGTAAATTATTTTATTAACATTTTGAAAAGTGTGCGCTGTAATTGCGCATTTAACCGTTTGTAGTCTTTTTTAAGCTTTTGCTTGCTCCTTTTTTTCTCATGAGTCATTTTTCATTAACGACAATCAGCCTGGTTGTATGCCTCCCTGGGAATTCATCACCACCACAACTAACAAGACAACAAAGTTTTGGCGCAACAACACATCAGCTACAATTGACGATTGCTTCGTCATCGATGCGCCATGCGCTAACACCTGTAAAGTATATACAAATGCTGCTATCCTAGAAGACAGCGAAAAGACATCCTTCCTGGGTACGACGCATAATTTTGTCAATTGTCACCAGCGTTATATATTCACGGAAGCCAGTGCTTTAATGATCGAACTCCAAGCCATCCCCAACGCAGCCCAGGATTCAACCTTTGAGCTGTCTACAATAAAGCAAATTGATATAATCACTGATTCCTTAGGAGATATTCAGAAACTCAAGAAAGCTCACAAGACGATGGAAATCTGCGAGGCAATTCATAAGATGAACCGCGATACAGCTACTTGCGGCCAGGTACATTGGGTTCAAGGCCATGCTTCGAGCCCACACAATATTGTTGCTGACCAGCAGGCACACTGCCCTCCAAATATATACTTTCTAGCTATTCCCCTTCCACCTCAACCTCTAAACTCAGCCTCACTCCGCCAGTATACACGTGCTCTTATTCCACCGTGTGTCTGGTCTCTCTCTCCTCCCCTTACTAGGGCGGAGGAAGTCGTGCTTAGGAGGCTTCGGGCAGGGGTGGCCCTTACAGTGGCTGTTATATCATAGTGGAACTGGTCGCAATTACTAGTTGGTGATACGTGTTCATACTGTACCACTGCAGTGACGCAAGCAGATGCATGCCACCTTATGTGGACATGCCAAGGTTTACAGTCGGAACGCTCCCGTCACCTCTTGCAAGCCGGTCTTCGCTACAATGACACAACCAGTTACATGGCATCACGCAACCATATACATGAGAACACATTCCACAAGACACTACTTCAATTCATACTCAACACCGGCCTAACGGCGCAAATTTAATACATATACACACAAAATATCATGCTTTAAGGGCAAGTCTATGTCGCAATAAAACTATTAATATTAGTATATAACCGGCTTTTCAAGAAGTAAGCTTGTTTCTTTAATTTTCGCAGTCAACTATCATTAAAATGGCGGTACCTTGTGAAAAATTCAACTTATATAAGGTCAATATCCTGCAGGTCTCAAAGTTGCGTGTTTTTGTTTTAAGAAAACATTAACTTACGGCTTGTCGCTGTTACAAGAGCGACCAGGGCGATGAAGTGGAGCTTCATCGTCTGGAAGGGGAAGAAAAGACAAATAAAAAATTGTGACCGTTGCATGCTCGCCCAATCCCTGCAGCGCCAATCAGAGCTGCTCTTTCATTCGAAGTAGGACTTATATGACTCTGCGCCAGTGACGTAGCCCTGCAGTGGGAAAACGGGCTCGTCCATTTCCGCCCTCCCCCCCCCCCCCCCCTTTTTTTTTGCCATGGCATGCAGAGCACAAAGTGACCCTCAACCGCATCTACCTGCCCGGCCGCCACCTCAGATCAAGATGGTGCTCCCCCTTCTCCCTTCTAGAAAAAAATTTCAGCCAACGCCCCTGCTATGCGCACTGAAGAGTGACTTGGCGGTGTTAGTGAAGCTTGATGCTCAATGATGGTGTTCTTAACGTCCATTGTCTACTGCTCAAGCTTCTACAATCACTACTTTTCTTATCACATAATGGCGGGAGGTGGTGGGGGGGGGGGCACGAATTCGCTTCATACCGTTACTCAGTAAAAGTTGTTTCGTCATTATTTAAAGAGCAGGGTTATGGTCACGCAGGTTGTTTAGAGGTGGCCGAAGGCCCCTGATGATGTCGCGTTCCAACAACTGTTGACTCGCAATGTTACCCCCGCTAAGTTAGGGGCAAAATACAGCCAGGGCTTGATGAGAATCACGTCATCACTTCCTTTTCACCCGTGCTGTCATTTGTACTCGAGAGAGGTCGTTGGCGTCTTAAATAAAATTAGCCCCCTCCCCCCTAGTTAGCTACCCTGCGCGTGCCTGGGCTCCCTTCGTTACTTAACGCATTGCACCTCAAACTAGGCACCTGAGTGCTCTTTTGCCTTTCGTCTCCTTCGAAACGTTGCCGTTGCTGGCGATAATCGAACCTACGTTCTTCGGCTTAGCAGGGTGACACTACCGTCGTCATGCTACCATGACGGGCGCGCTCACGGGGGCTCTCGTAAAATGGACGCATATTATGACTAGCCGTGAGAAAAGAAATAGAGTTAGACACCTGTGGACATAGTGATTTACGAGCAAACAAACGAAGTTTAGACTTAGCGTGCACCGTGTGCTAGGACATGTTAGCAATCATGTACGAAATAAAAAAAAATGATAGTGATTGAAATAGCGGGATAGACAGTTCCCGGACATCTTATTTGGACAATATCGAAGAACCGCGCTTAGAAATGAAACACTCACCAGGATGTGGACAGTAAAGCAGCGTTGGGAGGCATGGGTGGCGATCAGCTTTATATATTCGCATGTCCGAGGCAGACGACGCTGGGACTCGATGCAGCTGTCGTGTGCACTGCGATAAAGCTGGATCCGGATGTATGGCAAATGTATGTCAAGATGTATGTCAAGTTCTCACGCTCAGCAACAGAGGCAGTTTCACCTGCTCACAAGTTTAGGGTGCTGTTGCAAGAGTGTGAATTATCTGGCAAATATCCCGCAATGTTGTGCATTGGCTGTGCTTGGCTAAGATAACTTCGTGAGGCGAAATGTTAGCTTCTGAAACAACGCTTGTTCTTGTTATTCTGTGTTATTTCACTGGCAACCAGTTCATGTCTCAGCCTCGTATACTGTGAACTCGTCTCTTGCTCTGGACTGGATTTCCACCGCACTCTTGATATCAGAAGCGAATGTTTTTCGTTTATTTAGTTCCTCCTACCCGTGTCGGAAATCACGTGTTGAATCGCTTCAACAGCTTTTCATGGGAGTATTGTTGTCTTGAAAAGCTCTGCAATGTAGTGCGATATGCTGCGACGAAAAAAATGAGATGTGCACTCTAAAGACAGCGTCAAACCAGTACTGCAAGGAACCTGTGTTTAATTTATTCATTGTCTGAGTCATTGAGTGAAATTTGCGCGAACTGTGTATCAGTTTGTGCGAAGTGTGTTTATCATGTTGGTTGGTGTTGCCAGAGATGGCTTACCTTCACTGCGTTTTGATTACTGCTTTCGTCTTTTTTTAATGTATCTTTGTTTCGAGCAGAGATAACTTTGCTGCTTACTCCTTTCTTAAAACATGTATAGGAGCGGACGTCTCCTATGACGTCATGCCTTATTTCTCGTTTATTGCTTAATATTAAAAAGAGAACCTATCCATAATGTCGTTGCTGCTCACAAAGCTATATTAACAATTACTGAAGAACGCATACGCGTAGTTTTCATTGAAGGCCGAAAGCCCACGCGACGCAGCTCGGCTGGTTTTGAAACATGGCGTCACGTTTTACGTTGTGAATTAGTTCCTATACTTCTTGCCAGATCTGACAGGCAAAATGGCGATTACCCCGGTGAGAGCTACTCTGTCCGTAAAGTCTTTGTTGCGCGAAAGATTCACTTCAATGATGGCTGTAGCGAAAATCCCGAACTGATAAAGCTCCTTTCTCAGCCGAGGGAGTGAAACTATACGATACAATCCTATGTACTAAAGCTGCTGAGTGCGACTGTGGGATCTGTGGATTTGTAGAGAAGAGTGTATGCCAACATTCTTTAGACTGCCCTCTACGACGACTTACGGAGACAGCGTTTTCGGCATTTTGAATCAGAACCAATAGCCTTCGACTGCGGGCGGTCCAGTATAAAGAAATTTTTTAGCCCGTGATCACTCAAAGCGTTACCATTATCAGGTAACTTAAAGTTTATAATATATTAAGGTCAACTAGGCCTATCATATATTATATTAAGGTCTATCATATATTAATATATTAAGGCCTATCATAGTTATTATGTTGTTTTGTTGGTTATGCTGTCTATATATGTGATGATTCATTCGAATCAGCAAATATAACATCTTCAACACAAAACTACATACATATTTGTCCGTACTCGCCAATGTAGGTGTTCATGGCGTTGTAAAATTTTATCAGCTTAGTTTCTCGAGATGATAAAAACCGGGAAGGGAATACGAAGGTTATTTATAGAATATTGCTTCGATGGTAGTGAAGTAGTGGGTGCGTTTATAAGGTATAATAAAAAAAAAACGCACTGCTGCGCTATTACCTGGAGATACCCTTCAACAAAAAAGGATCTTCACAGTTGAATAGTGCACTTTACTGCAGTATGTGCCACCGTGTAAGATAATCGTAATCATTGTCGTAACGATTGCTACGATTGTTTTCACTTCTTTTTTCTTGCGCCCATTTCATGGGGCAGAGGCTGTCATCCGTATACACGGAGGCAGGAGATTGGATTGGAAGCACGGGTTATTACACCCCTAGCCCTTCTGAAATTTCAGAGCTTGTACATGCGTACATATACGCGTTCACGCTGAAACACTCCCATAGACTTACACAGAGGTAGGACAACAGTTCAATGAAATGAGTTGCAATGCATTAATGGGGATAAAACCCATTCCGTTCGTGGGATCCACGCCCTCAACCTTTGAACACGTGTCCGATGCTCTACCGATTGAGCTACGACGGAAAGCATTTGCATGACCCCTTCGACGGACATTTTCGTATACTCCTAATTCATTAGAGTGTGAGCCAACGCCACTCGTATCCAAGGTGGCGAGTGTGGATAGTTCATTTGGCTGATTTGGCTGGGTGTAGAAAATAAAAGAGCACATTAAAACTAATTTCATGAACTTCGTTCAAAATCATGGCTGCAGTTTAATTAGGGGACCTCCGTGGCCCGACCATTACCCATGGGCCGGACCTCGCCGGACGAACAAGCGTGAACCCCTGCCTGAAGGCGCAGCAGCTGGACTAATATCGTCATCAGAATTATCTATCTCTTAGCGCCGCACGTTCCGTTGATGCTGACTGGTACATAATAAAGACGTTTTGTGCGTTAATATTCACACATTTGAGAAAAGGTCGATATGTTTGGGTGCCTAAAATAAATTTCGCGAGCTTCGTACAAAATCATGCTTGTAGTTTAGGGGGACCTCCGTGGCCCGATGCCACAAACGTCTGCAATCCTCGTTTCACCCGCACGCCCCATCGTCCAGTGAAGGGCGCTTTCGTGTAGGGAAGACGACATCCGGCGACTGACGACCGAGCAACGGCGCCACCGCGTCTTCCCTGCACCTGTACCGAAAGGGGTACCCATGTGTTCGAGGAATGGGAAATGACCTCGAGAGGGGACGGGAGCACACGTACGCCGCGAAAAAAAGTTTGGACTGCTTGGAAATCGGCAGTTAACGTGCAACCAGCAAGAAGCGTGGTCGTCGGTGTCGCGAGGCTCGCGTAGGCGGTGAGTGTGGAGTGACCCGCGCAACGTGTTGAGACGGCTGCAATACCGGGCACCCTCGTCGTCTACTAAGCTGGCGAGATCTTCAGCGGCACCCGTCAACTCTCCTACGTGTGCCAATAGCGGGCGTGGTCCGTATAGAACTTTTTATTGTGGCTTTCTTTAAACTGTTATTTTGTTATAGCCAGCTTTTCAATGACGGTAGCTGTGTGCGCTGCGTCGCACGTAGCAATTCAGAAGCGCGACCACGATCCTTTCGTGATCATTTCTTTGTATCTCTTTTTCCCTTCCATCATGTCATTATTTCATTTAAATTTTACGTATTTGTGTTTTATTTGTAGCTGTTGTAGTGTATTTCGAGAGCATAGTTTGTTTTATTGCTGTTCTTTCCATCGCGCAAATTTTTGTTGTTTCCTATTAAGTTAATTTTTATGTAATCTCCTGCCAATCGCCCGAGCTTTAAATAAATGCTTCTCTGTTTTTAAGCAAATCTCTGTGTCTGCTCTACGTGTGCGTTGGTCAGGCTCATATATCACCACACGTGCAACCCCGCACGGGTCAACCAACCTGCAAATAAATTTGAGATGTGCCACTTTGAGACCTTTCAGGCGTCGCAGGCCGAAGCGCAAAGTGGAAGCCTGCGAGTCTGCCGCACGTTGACGTTGGATCGGCGGGGCCTCACCCGAAGTGTGTGACACCCGACCATCACTCATGGGCCGGACCTCGCCGGACGAACAAGCGGGAACCCCTACCTGAAGGAGGAGTGGCTGCACCAATAGCGTCATGAGAATTCTCCATCTCTTTGCGCAGCACGTTCTGTTGATGCTGACTGGTACATAATAAATGCGTTTCGTGCATTAATATTCACAAATTATAGAAAAGGCCAATTAGTTTAGGTGCATGGTTATAAAGGGCTGCTTCTAAGCTGAAATGGCCGATTCTTTAGCGAAGTCATCAATAAGTGGGCCAATTTTAGCGTGTTTCCCACCATCCGCTCATGCGACGGCTGCGCGAATTCGCAGGCGTAACGTTATAGAAAGCTTTGCAGGTATACAGCACAGACAAATTCCACGGAATCTAAGCAATTACTATATCCCTAGCACCGATCATTTTGTGAAACACGTTAACTAGAAGTGGGAATTGCGAGGCTGCGTTGTCAGGTGCCGGAACTAAATTTCCACCGGCACAAGTCTTGTCAGCCTCTTTCTGCAATGCGCGTTTTCTGTGGCGAGCGAGAAACTATAGGCTATTTCTTTTTGAACTGTAGGTGATTTACTGCGGAGCAAAGATTCAGGTTAGAAAGTCCTTTACGTGTTATTGGAATGAATTTATCCGTGTCCATGATTATGTGTTTTCGAGACTCTCTTTCTGGGATTGGCAGCGTGAACGTTCACATGGCTGTGCGAAATTACCCGAATGAACCCTAAAGAGATAGCGAACTAATTCATGTTATTGGCGGGATCCAAGTCCTTCTGTGTTGATACATGCATATTTTTATTTGTTTATCTTTTTGAAGAATAGGGTGTAGATTTATATAATATGTAATAATAATAAAACCATTAAATTTTGTAAATTTGATTAGGCATCAAAATTTCATTCTAAAATTTGTAAATTTTTTATTCCTATAACTTTAATTGCTCTGAAATTCTATGAGACTTTAAAGACCACTCAATTTCGGCAAATACCCCAGAGTGGGTACGAGCAACAAGAGAAGGCGAACACAAACAAGAATGCTCGCCTTCTCTATTCTAAGAATAAATTCGTTTATGTAAATATTTGTATGCATTACATTAAGCACCACACTTTCCTAGGCTATCAGTCGGTAATTGTTCTGTTAAACCTCCATCATTCCAAATCTGAGCAGTAAATTTTGAAACCACTCGATTCTTGGCCGATCCCCCACAGTGGGTATGCGTCACTAACAATAGGAGAACAACAACAGCTCGCCTTCTTCGTCCTCAGTCATGGCGGGTGGCATGCAGTCAGCGGCTCCGTCTCGAAGGCAGCAAGGGTTCGCGCTGTGCGCCTACAGCGTGTCTGTGGTACTGGGAACGGCGCTGCTGCTACGTTTTATGGTGCCCAAATTCCCGCTGCTGTCCGAGAGTGCATCAGCGGACGCCTCCTCCGCCCAGACCGCTTCGAACGGCTGCTGTCCCGATCTGCTGGAAGAGCTGGCAGCCACGATGAACGAAAGCGTCGATCCCTGCGACGACTTTGTGCGGTACGATGCGCAGGCTGTGCGTTTGTATACCAAGGCGATGAACTGGGCTAGTTCATGCATGTTGATGTGCTTGAAAGCCAGCAGGAAACACGAGCACAGAGAAAGAAAGCGACGGGACAGGTCGGCTTCAGCCTTCTCTGTGCTTCGAGTGTCGCCTTGGTTTATATGCTGGGCGGTTGTAGTTTTCTTCGCACTGAATCCACGGGCGTACGCATGAGACGTTGGGCAAAAATGTGTCCCCCCCCCCCATCCCCACAATTATTATTCTAAAGGGGGTGCCATATTTGCCCGTATTTTTACTCAATCGTATACCTGTCCCTTAACATTTTAGAGTGCGAGTTTATATGGTCATGCTGTTTTTTGACCGTAATGATGGTTAAGGGCTGCAGGTGTTGCATTCCGAGAGCGATTTACTTCTTATTTTTACCGTCAGCCCAAAGATGGGCACAGAAGGTGTAGACGTCGAGGAAAGCACGTTATCATTCCATTTTTCATTTTTTCCTCATTTACTGTGCAGCTTGTTTTTTAGAACTCGATCAAATTAAAGAGGAGGGGGCAGCACTGTTGTCAACCTTACGGTTGACAGCACTGCTGCCCTATTACTACATACTCCATTTAGGCTGTTTTCGGATTGATAATGGGATTTTCTTCGCACGTCTTGAATAAAGTTGACTTTTCGATCGTAATCGATCAGCGACAAAAGTAGCCGACCTAGGTGACATCTTCGTTGGGAGGGGGGACAATCACTCTGTGGGTAAAAACTTACTTATGAGGATTGACAAAAACCACCTTTCTCTTTAATATGCCTTCAAACAGAGATGCAAGGTTACCGTCATGACCGAACTTTCAACGAACTGGTCTATTTTCCCAGCTACGACCTTTAGCAGCACAAACAAACATTTGTAAAGTAGCTAATGAGCGTGATACATTGCAAGCTGCCAATGCGCCATCAAGGGTATCATAAAAGAAAAACGCTGTCTCCTCAACGCAGGTATGCCTGTGGGGACATAGAGCAGAGGATACGGCGTCTAGATTACGAGGAGAGCTGGTTCCACAGCCATCTCTGGCTTCCCGCACTGACGGGTGCGGCCAAGGACGAGGCCAGTGCTCTGCTGCGGAAGGTGTACCTTAGCTGCGCCCGCAACGACTTCCGGCCAAGGTCAGCGTTTGCGCAAGCCGGCACAGCTCTTCAAGAAGCTCTGAACTTGAGAAACACCGACGTCTTAGGCGTACCGGCACTAATAGTCAAGGTCACGGCCTCCTTCCGCATAAAATTTTTCATCCGCGTGAGCTTCGTGCAAGCACGCACTGCTCCCAGATGCAACATCGTCGTGCACAAGAAGGCCGCTCTGGACATTGACAGCCAGGCCTTCGACTACCAAGAGGAGACTGCAAGAATATTCGGACTGAGAGATAGTCCCCTGAACTTGACGGCCATCCACAGGAACGTGTTGGACGTGGTGCGAGGTGGGCCGTCAGACTGGGACGAACTCGCGGAGGCCGTGGGTAACGGCGACATCGATCACGATACGGCAAATGCCAGCTTGCACCTTAGCAATCAAATGCTGTGGCGAGGGGCGCTGGCTCTGTATAGCCTGTGGCAGCCGCGCATGCACATCACTGTCGACGAGGCTCTGCTTCTGCAGCGGCTCATGCGGCATTTCATGGTCACCTGGCACGACGTGTCAGTCATCTACATATTTCACCTGAGTACGTGGAGCCTGGTGGAAGACGCTATCGGTGACCGTTACACCATCGCCTGGCCGGGAGAGTGGCAGGACTCGTGCAGTCGTGAGCTGAGGCAGTACCACTACCTGTGGGCGGCGGCGGCCGCCTACAAGAAGTCATCCGGCGCCTCGGACCTCGTGGTAGCCTCGTCCATCGATGCGCTTCTGGGTGAGGTGCAGGCCGAAGTAACGCGTCTTTTTCCGGACGACCCCATCTTTCTACAGCGGGAGCTCAATTTCGTCCTCCCTGCCGAGCTTTTCCCGGCCGATTGGAGCGTCCCGAACGTCACATTGTCTTACTGGGCAAATCGGCTCGCTATAAATGATTGGTTGACGGGAGTCATGCTTTCTTCGGAGAGCGCCGACCCGCCTTTGCTCGAGAAAATCGCTGCCGGGAAGATACCGCCGACCACGTTTTTCGTGGGTCCCGCGATGTACGCCCGCGTTCGAGACGACGTGGGGGAGTGGTTCATCGTGAACGACGCGCTGTTCGGAGTCGACCTGGCCACGTGGGTCTGGGAGTTCGTGCTGAAAAACGTAACGAGTCGGCGCAGCTATCGTGCCTCGCAATTCATCACTTGCCTCAAAAATACCATGACGCTCAATTCCACAGAGCAGGTGGCGCTCTTTTTGGCCATCCGGTCAATGCTCACGATTCGCGGAGCGGTGGACTGGGGTGGTCTGTACTTTAGAGTCGGCAGCTTGAAGCCGCTGTCGAGCAGCAAGTTCTTTTACGCCGCTTTCCTCAATCAGGGAACATGCAAGCGGGCACTGCGCGGCATCGACTATCTGGAAAACGTCCGCTCCTCTGCGCACGTACTGAGGAATGTAGGCAATTTCCAGGATACCTTCAAGTGTCCGCCCACGGGCGCTGTTTCACAATACTGCTTTTAGCGCCAAAGTTTGTCCCCAAGTCTGTCGTATTCTTTTTCTCTTCGATCATAGCTAGCGATGACCAATAAATACTGCATTTCAAATCCGTTTGTGCGTGCTCTGCTATAGGCTTTATTGTAATGTTTTGCTCCTTTGGTATATGTCGATGCGCGGTGACCTGACTTGCCGGTGAACCGTGCTAGCAGGGAACTAATATCTAATCTCCCTCTCATTGCGTAAACCATGCTGTCGGGGATTCTTGCTACATCTATTTGTAACCGCTGTCATACCGTCCCAGTGAGCAGACTGTCGGGTTCTCACGGAATCGAGTTCCTGTACTGAATAAGGCCATGACGTTGCAGTCGATATTTCGGACCCCTGCTGCATAATGTTCAATCTGCACATTTAAGCCTGTGGTAAAATAACTACAAAGCCTTTTAATTTTGTGTGAAATTTGTTTTACTATATAATATTAGTTAATTCTGGGGTAACAAAGGTGATTATCGAAATATTCATTGTTTTATTCGTCATCATACTTACTTTTTTCCATGTTGCATGTTTTATGTATTTTTTAATGTCACGGCTTCGCAACGGACCGTGGGTCTTCATAGGTGTGTGAACAGGGAGGTGGGATATAATAATTTGAGGGGTGTGTTTAGTATGCCGCGTGCCTTTGCTCGGTCGGATATGCCCAGTCATTTTAGAGCACAGCTCTTCGGCGCCGTTCCTGCGTTGAGCGACGTCGCCGATGCCATCGGAGGGGTAACCGATTGACATGAAAAATTCAGCAAATTCCACGTACTACGGGATTCGATGCTACGAGGATCGCCGCATAGTCACATAAAATCTGAAGAGGCTGCTCTATGACCAGCAGGCGGCTCATCACACCTCTGAAAGGGCCGTCATCTTACCGCTAAGTTTATGTGCTAGCGATGCACAGCACAACCACTTCGCTTCGTTGCAGGGGCCGTGCAATAACGTTGGGGTTTTGTTGAGTTAAGCCATGCCGGACGCTGAAGAAGTCGGCTGTTGGGCTTGCTTCGAATAACATTTCGGTATGTTGCTATCGCATTCATTGCTTCAGCCTTTAGGTGCAGCTGTCCCTCTTTCTGAACCTAAGCCACGACGCTAGAGCAGCCACAATCTGCCACGACATGCTTTTCATGAAGCCTACCGTGTGACTGCATTAGGCCTACTGCGTCACATCCCTCAACATAAACGTCATGTTAGGGACGTCATGACAGCCTCTTGCTGTTCTCGGAGACTTCTCGTTAACTTTATTTATACCAAAATTCGCATGTTATGAAATGAGTGTGGAGAAAACACAATTGATATGAATATCATGACATGTATATGTCATGTACGTGAAGACGTACTCTGCAAGGTCTGGCATGACTCGGCTTTAGTGGATTAGCAACATGATTTATAGGCCGTAACATAAATAGTATGACCTGCATGTCACGCACATCATTACACGACAACACGCTGTCGTGATGACATGGTGGTCCCTTCATAGCCTTGCTGTATTCTGTAGTGTGCATCAAACGACGTGCGTGTATGCCGAAGACAGACGACAGGTGACGACGCGAGTGTTCATGACATTCATGTCATCTATACAGGGGCAGGTCCAATCTCTCATTTCAGGGAGGGCAATTGCATGAAGTAAAAACCGGAGAGGGAGTGGTTCTGGCTTTTATTTTTAGTAATTAATTAATGCGTACCTGACTTACGTGACCCCAAAACAGGAATACAGCTACGAGGCAGTATAAACGCCTCTACCAGAAGCCGCATGCGATATTAAGCTCTATTTTACCCGTCAAAATGTGCGCGTTGGAATTGTGTAAATATGGTAATTTGTGCTTACACACAGTAAAAATTTTTGCACCCAAAAGGGTGTAAAAAGGGTGCTTTTACGAGAAAGCACCCTTTGCAACACCCTTTAACACCCATAAATGGTCGATTGAAAAAAAAGCACCCCTTTGTTAGGGTGCTTGCCTCAATAGCACCCTAAAATAGGCTCTAAGGGTGCTTTTGTGCCTGAGAAGGGTGTAGGTGCCGATTCATCAGATGGAATATGCAGCATAAGAAGAACACATAATTATAATATTTGGGTGTTTAAGTCTCAAAAACCTCGATATGATTATGAGGGTCGTCGTAGTGGAAGGCTGCAGAGATTTTCACAGTGCAAAGGCTTCTACCTTTTCGCCTCCGCCTTAATTCGACTGCCACGGCCGGCATCGAACCCGCGATCTTCGGATTGGCGGCCGAGCAGCGCAGCTACTGCACGAATATGTGGACGTTGCGTTAAATGACGGCCTAATTGACTTAGAATGTGTGAAGGTGCTCTCCGAATACAGCAGAATGTCAGCAGAAGCAAATCGCGTTTCATCTATAATGGCAATTAACTGCAATCCATGTTACGAAAGCTTTCCTTAGCGTTGGTTATAAGCTGCATGTTTGCTATGGATTATATACACACAAATAATGTTCGCCCGAGTATGGGTGGGTGTGTGTGCGTGTAAGCGCGATTGTGTGTACACCCGTGCATGTGTGCGTGCGCGCGTATGTGCGAGTCCGTGCTTGTGTTAAGCGTGCCTGTGCACATGTGTACGCCCATGCATGCGTGCGTTTACGGTCGCGTGTGTGTGTGGCCGTATGTGTGTATACGGTATGTGTGTGCGCCTGTGAATAAATATGCGTGTGTATCAGCCCGTGCACCCTCGAATTTCGTGTGTGTGTGTGTGCCGGGGGGGGAGGCACTGCTTCTTATTGTTTAAGGTCCCACACCTGTTCAGACTGGGAGTCTATATGGGAGGTGGCTTAAGGAATGGCGGTGGTCAACGCACTGTACACGGACTATTCAGTACATGGAAAACAGCTGCACAATTTCGTACCTGATCGTTGCTTACGAACTTGCTGTGGTAGCTGATTAGCTACGCTGAGGTGCTTCTACGCTCGAAAACGTGGGTTATGAACAATTCCCACGGAAAGCTGTCACTGCACTTATGCACAACCATCGTTTATATTAACAACGTTTAACAAGAACGCGCCCTGCCTTTTCTACAGGTGCTTAGCTAGCTCATTGGGCAACCATATGGAATTATGTGCTGATCATGTGGTCAGCAAAAAGTTTGTTATAACAACCTCGGCACGTTTCGTGGTGCGTGCAAGCCTTCTAAACATCCGCGACTGTGGATTAATTTGTTCCAGCTTCGACTACGCATTCAGAGTTTGCGGCACCATACGCGGAAGTGCCAGACACAGACAATGCAAAAAGAAATTCCTCTGGAAAAAGGTGTAGCGATGCTCTCCCGCTAATGCCACCGAGGACGAAATAATTATTGTTTCTGGTCATTCCATGGTGCACTTTGTTTTCCGCAAGTTTTGCTTCACTATTTTTCGCCCACTGCAATCGCATTCCGTCAAAATACTCAAAGAACCCGAGGCTGGTAAATAGCCTGCGTCGCTGTGCGACTGGCTGGAAGGAGAGTTGCCATTTACAAGGAGTCATTCCGGGACGAACGGCCGTCCGCCGTATGCGCTGTAGCGTTTGCCTTTCGGCGCCGTCCTGGCGGGTTTCAAGCTCCTCCCCCCCTTCCACCCCGCTCACCACGGCCAGCGTTGCTCCCACAACGGCGGCGTAGATAAGCGAATAGTTGCGTCACCGAACACCAGCGTCGACAGCTGCGGCGCCGCCAGTGCCTCCTCCTTCTCTATCTCAACGTCGCTCTCTCTGTCTCATCGTCTTTCAAATGCGTTGCGTTGGTCTGGGGTCTTGGCCGCTGTGTGTGTGCTAGCGAACAGGCGCATATTCAATGGTGGTCACGCATGACACCGTGTTCGAAGTGACGCTCGGATTAAGGAATATTCATGGAGTGGCGGACACGGACAACGTGGGCCTGTTAACGGTGAGTGTACTGTTTTCGTAGGTAGTAATCATACAGCGCTAGCTGGGCGCCTGCAGCAGTTCTGCCGAAGTAGGCTGCCAACCATTTACAACAGCATGCGTTCGCGGGCCTGTTGCAGATGCCCGATTAAACGTGTGACTTAACGAGTTCACACTGCTATGCGCGATGTTGTGTAAGTGCCTGCATCACTCATACAGTGAGTGATGTGATCACTTAACAAGGGCGGGATTAGTTGCTGATCGCACATTGTCTCTACACTGCACAAAGTGATTGATATTGTTTTAAGATGTGCTTTGGGCTACATCGTAATAACATTTCTATTAATACTCAAATGTGCAACATGCTTCTGTAGGTGTAAGCGTAAAAAAGAAAGAAAAAGCAAAAATTATGTACAGAGGCGCACTGTACGAAATGGCTTTTTTTTTTGCTTAAAGACGGTATAGTAGGAGGTGCTGATATGCCGCGATGCTCCCAGCACGTGCGCCTCGGTCTTTGAGGCTATTTAGGACAAGTGCCATCAGCAACAGGGAAAGATCTAGCAGACTTCCAAAGGCGCTTTGTTGTGCCCATCGCCGTGCGTTGTTTTCCCTCGTTTCTGTTTGCTGTTTTTGTGCTTCGCTTTCACCTGCGATAATGTTCGGCGTTATAACAGAATCGAGAGAGTATACGTGGCTGTTGGAGCTATGTGCGGTAGCTCTAGCATAAGCCATGGCTGCTGCAACGTAGTCGGCGTCCGCGCGCGTTGGTGTCGTTCGAGCGCTCTTACTTGCGTGATTGTGTTTAACTGAGTATTTAGGCACGGGTTACGTTTGTAAATCCCGTAGTGAATAATCGCTAATAGCGTGCCCCTGACTGCCATCAGAGGATGGGCTTGGTTGTCGAAATATGCCAGACGCTTCTTCTGAAAGCAAGCTTTGAATTTTTTTTAAAAAGAAGTACTTTCATACGTGCAAGGCAGTGCCTATTGCAGGCCCGCAACTCTTTAAAAACTGGACGAGCTATCACATCTTTTATTAAAATACAATGAATTAAGATGATTGAATTATAGATGACGAATTTCTGTGCTAGATTAGGTGCACAAAACACATGTTCGCAGCCCTACGTCTAGAAAGCAGGCAAATAGGAAGCACAGCGTCAAATTTGGATTAGATTCCATTGACGGAGCGTCTTGTGAGGGTAGAAAGAACGAGAAAATTGTTCATTTTTGATGCCCTTATAGAGGCAGTCGGAATTGCACTGATTGGTGACTTGTAACAATTCCTCAGATTGTTAGAGGCGTGATTAAAGTCAGTAAATCTTTTACTTTTTTTTTGCAGACCTCTTCGCTAGTGCCACGCCCAAGATCATTTGTTCTCATGTAAAAGAGAAAGCAGAGATGTCTTCACTGTTTGTACATGAAGAGGTAAGTTTCTTGTGCATCTTGATTAATGTTACATGTTCTGAACGTTGTACTTTAGGAATTGTTTTTCACACTGGCTCACTACTCTAGAAGGAATGTGACTCTTAGGTGAGTTCAGGCTTTCGTAAGTGCCATTTTTGAGCTGTAGTCTTAAACTTCATCTCATTTCGGGAATTTGCTGTATGCTCGAAAACTCTTATCTTTATCATACTAAATTATTGGAATGTATGGGTTGTATGCTTCGAGTTCAGTGTAATGTCAATTACACGCCATTTCGAAGGATACACACTACACATTCTTTATATATGGTGCTGCCAGAACAGCACGAACATCCTTTTATGAGAAGTCATATTTGCTCTTATTACAGGATGGGAGGGTGCCGCTGACGTCCTGCGTAGTCTACCCCCCGGCCCCAGCCTAGAGCAAGCCTACTTCCTGAACCTCCACATGGATAACCGAAAAATCTTCCGTGTCAGTAATGACGAAGAAGGAGTGACAGCACTGATGAGTTGATTTTTTTTATTTTCAACATTGTCTACGGCCGCAAGGCCTTTAACATCCACTGTGATTGAGCGGCTTTTTCTCGGCGTGAGTTTGGAGTTTATCAAAGAAGTTGTTCAGGCAGTACGACGCTGAAAATTTTAGTGTCACAATGCCTGAACAACTTTTTCTAGTGTGGTCATGGTAGATGAACAAACATTGTTATTTGTGTAAGTTATTTTGCTTAAATATAGCTGGACCATTCCATGCCAAACGTCCCAGCCACTTTGGCGACCATCTGAATTGTATTTGAAAGAAAAAAGTGCTGACTTACTGCGTTGAAAACAGTGAACTGCTAAAATATTTCAGCGAGAAAAAAAGTTTTGTTCATGTGGCTGGCTTATAACTTCCTGGCATAATGCCGTCTGTGTGCTGTTTGTGGAAAATTTCGTTTTAAAACTACCGCTTATTTTTTCTAAAGCAAATTCGGTCTACCTGTTAAGCAAATGTGCTTCTGTAAGGTATTTGAAGCTGAATAATAATAGTGCAATTTTTTTGCCACATTCGCTTCCAAGAATAAAGCCAAAATGTGTTATGTTTGCATTTTTTATTGCAATATTGCACTTTGTATGAATATCTGAGCAGTGAATACTTACTCCACAGAAGGTATATTATGAGGAAAAAATATCTTTAGACTTCTCAAGCTGCTGAAATATACGAGAAAATATCACGAATTTCACTAAATTGTGATTTTGGTCCGTATTGAGATGCAATTTGCTCCATGTTGTGATACAATGAAAACTCATCATTATACCTAAATTGTAAGAAAATGAAATTTTTTCTGTAATAAAAATCGTATCGCAAAAAGGACAGGAAAGAGTGCTGTCAACTGAATTTTATTGAAGGTGCTACGAGCGTTTTTATACTGAGCACAAGACCAGGGCTCATCTGCAACAACACATGTGTGACCATGACAAAATAATTTTAACTGAGAAAAGAATACTCTTTTTCGGAAAAGATAAGTGAACGTGTACTGATGCATTGATCCTTGGCCTTCCTAATAAAGAGTTCTAAAATCTCTCATTTTTCTGCTTGCTTTTTTTTCAAAAACCGTGTTTTATGAAACCTAGGACTACACTTACATTCTTTACGGTTCCCGGCCATGAGACTACTATAGCCCTTCTTAACATTTAAAGCATGCTGTCTTGCTTGATCATTGAAGCATTGCCCAGTTTGTCCTATGTTTACTTTTCCACGTGTTAGCGGTATCTCATACACATTAGATTGGCATTCAGTAAACCTATTCTAGCGACGAATGGTGCAAGATTGACTATTCCTGTTGCTGTAAGTACATGCACTTTTGAAAGCTTGCAAGGGGTAGAAAACAACAATGTCATATCTGCTGGCTCTTTTCCTAAAATTGTGAGACACCTTATGTACATAGTACCGTGTGACATGCAAAGGTGATTGGTCATTCTCTTTTTCTTTTGGTCCTGTTTCCTTTAACTTTAGTTTCTGCAGGAGGGTTTCGCAAACAAGTGTGATGATGCTGTTGGGGTATTGGCTGGTGCTATCAGCCCAGGAGTGCTAAGAATGTTCTGCCTTTTCATAGTGGACATTCAAAATTAGTAGAAAGAGGAATTGATACCACATGTACTCAGGCCACCCTTCAGAAGTCATGTTAGCACAAGGGTGAGGTCAGGTTTAAAAACCAGATTAAAAGACTAAAAGATGCTGGGTATCCCAACAGAATCATCACACCCGTTTGCGAAACCCTCCTGCAGAAAGTAAAGTTAAAGAAGACAGGACCAACAAAAAACAATGACCAAAACCTTTGCATGTTATACCACATCATGTTTCTCACAATTAAAAAAATAGCCAACAGATATGATATTAGCGTGTTGTTTTCCACCTCTTGCAAGCTTTCAAAAGTGTGTGTACTAAACAGCAACAGGAATAGTCAATCTTGCCCCATTCGTCACGAGAATAGGTTTACTTAATGCCAATTTAATGTTTGTAGAAGGATTTTTTATCAGGTAAACCAATGATCAGTGCATCACTACACGTTCACTTATCCTTTCCGAGAGGGAGTATTCTTTTCACAGTTAAGATTATTTTGTAGTGCTCACACGTGTCGTCGCGCATGAATACGGTTCTTGTACTCCGTATAAAAGCGCTCGTAGCACATTCATTAAATTCAGTTGACAGTCGGTGCTCTTTCCTGTCCTTTCTGTCTCTTCCTAAATTTGTCGCGCTGTGACTAGCACACAACCACGATGAACCAACTCTCCCAAATTAAGCTCTTGTTACGTAACACGTAGACCGAGTTTCGTATGGAAAGAAGGAGCGGTGCTTTTAAAATAAAATTTTTCACATACAACACCTAGACGGCATTCCAGGAAGTTCAGAGGGCAGCCACGTGACCAAATATTTTTCCTCTCCTAAATATTCCAGAAGTTCACTATTTTCAATGCAGCACGAGTTTTTCGAATACATTTGAGATGGTTGCCGAAATGGCTGGGACATTTGGCATAAAGTGACCCAGCTGTGTCATTAGCCATAATTATGCATTACCTCTTTTGTTTTTTGTGTGTTTTGACTCAGTTTTGTGTTCGTTTTTAGCTTATTGTGTTTCTGATCATTGTATTGGTTTCTTAAGTATTCGCTAAAGATATATGTGCGAAAACCCGTATATGTTTGCATGTACATCATTTCTCATAACCAATTGTAATACATCCAGGAATACAAAGCTTAATCCACTGTGATTGTATACATTTGAAAACACTATCCATATATATTTTTGTGTGCATCACTTCTTGGGAACGATTGTGTACATGAAGGCGTATATAGTGAAAACATGGTGATTGTATATATTTGAAAGAATCATAAGTATATATTTGCCTGTATTTCATTCCTATTAACCGATTGTGTACATGAAGGAGTTTTAAACTGGAAACCACTGGGATTGTAGATACTTGAAAGAATTATAGGGATATATTAGCGTATATTTCATTTGTAGTCTCTATGTACTTGAAGCAGTATACTAAACTGAAACCAGTGTAATTGTATGTTGCAAAGAATTGTCAATGAAGTGAAACTGAATAAATATAATAAACGTTTGAGGTGTTGCATGTGTAGTGTACGTATACGTGAACGTATATCTGGTGAAAAAGTTGTGTGGCAGAAGAAAAGTTTATGTTTTATTTGCCTATTAAATAAACGCAATATGCAAGGGCAGCAAGGCTTCATTTTTTGTAACGCGCATTATGCATATACTTTGAAGTATATATAGATCCAGCAGAAGTTCATACACGATAGTACGCGTTTATATTTTTGCCCAGACGCAATGAATGAAGCTCGACAGGTGGTGCACCATTGATAATCAGGACCACTTTCTTCAAGTAGTGTGTAATCAGTGCATGCTGATATCTATTAGTGCAGTCTAAAAGAATACTGGCACCCCTGCCATGGCGGGCACTCAACACCCTTGTGCACCCTTCTCGCACCCTCCTCAGAGGGTGCTAAAAAAGTGATGGACATCGAAGGCACCCTTCCTTAAGGGTGTTTTTGTAACACCCTACAGTTTTTTTACATGTACACCCTATTCTAAGGGTGCATGAAAAAGCACCCTTTTTGGAAGGTGCTGAATTAACACCCTTAGGGTGTCGTCCACGGGACAAGCTCATTTACACTCTTCTGGGTGTAAAAATTTTTACTGTGCAGGTGTTCCACTCATAAGTTAACTTGAATTTCTAATGGTGATGCATTGGAATAACTAAAATAAATTACGGGCTATCACACTACAGGTATCACACTATATAGACACATCTTGTTTCGCTAAGCCTTTGAAAGCAATGGGGTAGAGCGGGTTGGAGGCACTTGAAAGAGGTGAGGGAGGGCTGGTACCAACGTTTTCAGATGCTGGCACAGGGTTTGCGGGAGGAGGGCGATCGCGCTCCCCTCTAGGGTCACCATTGTACGCATCCTAGCCTGAATCACACAAATAACTTGATGTAGTTTCGATATGTACGTTGCTGCCATGCACTCTTGATATGGATTCGAAAAGAAGAAATCAGAAAAAGCGTAAAGAGGGTGTTGGGCATCCCCGTGCGAACAATCACTGAACGGCTTATGCAGCTAGGTGCTCATAACACCCTAGATGAGATCATTGAAGCCCAAGAGACTGCACAGCTAATGCGCCTGTCGTCTACGCTGGCTGGTAGGACGATTCTGTCCGTCCCAGGTCTCAGTCCAGTGCTCGTACAGGATCACCATCTTCAACTGCCGGATGAACAGCGTACTGCCATCCAGGTCTCTCCGTTTCCGCGAAACGTCCATCCTCAGCACAACGTAGGAAGGCGCCGGGCTAGGGCCATCACACTTGGGAAGAACATCAGGAACTATCCTCATTCAGTGTGTTTTGTCGATGCCGCTCAGTATCACTCAGCTAGGTTTTCTGTTAATTCCGTCAATCATATGGTTTCTATTATCAATGCTGCGTCAGTTAGGGACTCTACTCCCTCAAGAGCCGAACAGTTGGCTGTAGCCCTTTTGGATGACAGTAGATCGCGAATCTTCACCGACTCAAGGTCGGCTGTCAAGGCTTTCGCCTCTCGTTTCGTCTGTACTGAAGTATTTAAACTATGTTGAAAATAGGACACTTTCTCCACATGCCATTACCTGGTTTCCTGCACATCTCGAACCCTTACTGGACTCTCTAGTAAACCTGAATGACACTGCTCACTCCCGGGCGCGCGCACTAACCCTGCGCGCTGGGGAGGACGTAGGCCCGCAGGTTGGCAGTGAGATGTTCAGGGAAGCATTACTTACATTCAGTGAAGTGGCTAAACACTACCAGTTGAGTAGGCGGTCATTTGCTCCTCCGCACAACAAGTTGTCTAGACCTCTGGCCATCACGCTTAGAATGCTCCAGACCAGCTCTTATCCAAGCCTATTTTCCCTCAGCATAGTCTCCTACGAGGCTTTTGACTCTACTTGTCCTGATTGTGGTGAGGTTAGTGACTTAGCACATATGCCCTGGCAGTGCCCCTCGTTACGGGGCCCAAGTCGGATCACAGAATAAGATTGGGACTCTGCCTTACGAAGTTCATAGTTGCTACCACAACTATGGGCTGTCCAGAGAGCCCACGATGCGGCGGTGAAGCTAGGCCTCCCCGCTCCTATACGTGGGAGCGGCCCACGATGTTGCACTAAAAGAGTAGCGTTTCTCAGGACCCAATAAAGTTCTTTGTCTGTCTGTCTGTCTGTCTGTCTGTCTGTCTGTCTGTCTGTCTGTCTGTCTGTCTGTCTGTCTGTCTGTCAGTTTCTATATGAGGGCATGACTCGTAATTTGTAAAATACAATATTTATTTATGACAGTCAAAGAATATGCTTGGTAAACAGCCATACAGATGGACACAACCAAGCCCAGTTTGGAGCTGATGCAGTCGACTTACATTGCGAGGACAACAAGAATGAAGGCAGGGCTGTGTGCAGAATTTTTTTCAGGGAGAGGGGTGGGTGGAGGACGTGCATTGACATAAGTGGGGGCGGGCGGGCGAATGGTCATTTTGCGCTATGTATGCATGGCGAAAAAATTCCGGAAGAGATGGGGGGGGGGAGGCAGGGGCCAGGAGTGCCACCCTCTGGCTATGCTACTGAACGAAGGTGACACGCTGCACTATAATGAATTTGCGACATGCCCCAACCTCTGGACCTGTAACTCTTGCAGCATAGTAACACTACGACCACATTGCGGCTGATCCAAATGAAGGAGCCTACGTCTGTACGCGGCTGCCGGACGACCTTGGCATTTAGGGCGAGAAGAACACCGGGAACAAGGAAAGTGAACAAAAACAAAGAAACTGCTGAAAGAAGACGACGCACGCCTGCGCGGATCCCGAGGATGATTTTTCATCACGTGAGCAGGGCCTCCAGTAAAGCTGCTGTTGTTTGCAGAACAATAGCATGAGTCTACGCTGCCAACTCGGGTCGAGAAATTTGAATAGTGACTGCGCCGAGCCACAAGGCTTTCATACGTACTGAATTAAACAAAAAAAAATTAAACGAGACTCTTGTCCTTTACGGCGTGTGCTGCTGCTTCTTAGCATGCGAATGGTGCTTCCTGCCAGGAACAATGACTAAATATAAAGAAAGGCGACGAGAATTGCAATCTGCGTGCGGCTCAGTATTCGAATGAGCGCTTCAAGCTGCTACAAGGAAAAGCTTGCCGGGAATATCTAACGCACGTGACAGAGGTGCCGTTTTTTTTTTTTTTGCTGTGCTCTTGAGCATCGCGAATATTTTGACGAATCGAGCTTGCGGTTGACAGACAGGGTGAAACGCAGATGCTTCTCAAGGCTACGCGTGCTGACAAGGGAAATCACGGTGCGAGATGTGGACCACGCGCAGGAAAGGGTGCTTCTGCCACCGCAGGGTGAGGACACAGTTGGAGAGGATGTGTCAGAACACGTGACTACGTACTTGAGAGGAGGGTAAGGAAGGAAGGAAGGAAGAAAAAAATAAACAGACAGACAGCCCGGGTGAAAACTGGTTTCTGGCGGCCTCACCTCGAGGAAGCGGCCCATGTGGCGCCGCCCCGCACACACGGCGGGCACGGAAACTAGACCGTACACCGAGTGTCTCAGCACAACACCACTGTTCGCCCACATCTCTAGCAGACGACGCCTTTCTGAGCACTGGGTGTCGTCGTCTGCTCAGACCACTCAACTTTGTGGCTTGGCTTTGTCATCAAGTTGTTTCTTGCTGTGCCAAACAACGGACAAAGAAGTGGTCCCCGTTTTCCGTACGCGGGGAAGGGTGTTCGCGGCGGCTTGCAAAAGGTGGTCCCCGGGTGAAACGTCTCCCAGCGTCACGTCAGCGTTGCGCCGCGCTCAACGCGGTCAGCGACGCGCGGTGAGTGATCGGTGATGGTGCAGATAAAGGAAAGAAACGGAGACACCTTCGGCGAGAAGGAGTTCATCGTCATGAAGGATAACATCGAGGAGTTACGCAGGAGGATCTCCGAAGAGGCCGAGAGGGACCCAGGTCAGTGCATAATACGAACACCGGCCGGCGCCGTCCGAAAAAAACAAAAACAAACAAACTGCTCCTGTCAGCGCCTGTCCTTCAAACGTAGGTAGAAAGGAAAGTTTGTTTCACACGCTCATGAAAAGCGAGAGCCATTCCTTCGCTTTATTCCTTCCTTTTGGTGTCTTATATTTCATTTGAGCGTATTTCCTGCATCGTATAGCGAATGAACGAATGGACAGGCACTTTCTCGCACCTAGCGTGAAGCGCCAATGTTTCAGTTATTCGACAATACTACTGCTCGTAAAAGGACGAGTACGCAAAAAGTGCGAAATAATCACCACGGCCGCTGGCAGTGTACATTTGTATGCTGTTCTGACTACTTCATTCGGTCTGTTGCTAGAATTACCGTGCACCAACAAAGGCATTCTATTGCTTCAGTTATGTTCGTGCGTTTTCAGTTAAAGTTGATGCTATCTATCTTAAAAAAAAAAAAAAAAACAGGCGTGAACCGCATGCAGTGCTAAGCTGAAGCTTATTTTCACAGTCGCAATCATAACGAGCTGAAAAGTTCTGCTTTCCATAGTAGAAAGTCGTCTATTAAAGTGCATGAATAGGGTGCTGTACTCAGCAGGAAAATGTCAGTCGGTAAATATAACTGGAAAAGGTAAATGTGCATCGCAATTCAAAACAAGACTCGCGCAAGAGCGCTAGTTTAATGCTGGCGACGGTGGATAAAGAATGGCGAGTTTATTTCTTCATAACCGCACACACGTGACTGCTGTCCATTACTGAAAGCTTTAGGTGAGATCACGATGTTTATTCATTCACGCATACGTGACAAGCCTTACAGAGACATTGTGTAAGGGGATCAGGTACAAAAGTAACAACAGCACTGGAAATCATCAAGCAAAACGACAAGTACAACAAAATATGCACATCATATACTCGACGTTATGCACAGTTCATTCGACGAGTCGTGTGGGCTACGTTAGCATGATGGCGTTGAGCTGCTTGTTAAGCTTGAGTTTAAGAGGGCAAACCCAGGTGCAACGACCACATTTAAGCGGGAATTAAATGCTGTGAGGCTCATCCAGACACATTTTAATGGACAATGAAGCACCTTAGGTGGTCTAAATCAATTCATCGGCTGTCATCCAAAATTCATTATAATTTTTCAGAAAAGACAGATGCTTGGGCTGGTTGGTGATTGGGAATCAACATATTTTCACAGCGCAAGACTACGAGTAGTTACGACGTATCTACAGAAGAAGAGACAAGGACAGAAAGAGCACTGATTTTCAGAGAAACGGCTTCTTCTTGAAGAGAGTATACCCAAACTGGAAGATTCGATATGGGAGTTTACCCTTTGTGCAATTTTTCAAGCTTACCTTCCTTCAAGGTCGTTTTCCAACGAAAAGGTCTCGTTCCCAGACTTCTTTTCTCACTCATTGTGTTTTTGCCTTCCCCTACTGCCTTCTTTACGAACTACAGGTAAGGTGGCTAGCCACCTTACTACAGGTGTCTCGCCCGCCATGCTATCTGAGGGTTCGTTCGAGGTGGGACAACCACATGGTCGGGGGAAAATGTTGTTTTGTCGCACTCGCTTGCCCTCACTGGCACGGCTGCTCGATCTCACCCCACCGCCGTGTCTCGTTGGACATTCCGTCTCTTTGGACTTGCAGGCTCTTAATCTGTCACTGGCAGTAGTGGTAAAATCACAGCGAACGAGAAAAGCACTCTGGGCACGAGAGTTTTTTTTTTTCTTTTCGGTTCGAAAACAACCTTGCGAAAAAGACGCCTTGCAGATTTCTGCAAATGGTCACTGATTCTGTCCTTCACGTCGGACATTGAACTGGGATTTCCCACCGTCGGAGGATTGTGAAGGGCCGCGAGAGTAGGTACTTCTGCATACGAACATCTAACGAAATCGTAGCGTGCATCGCAACACTATTAAAAAAAAAAAAGAATCCCAGCGAGCGAGCAACCGGGAAGGCACGGCGGTTCTCGCTAATGTGCTACTCCGGAGGCACAAAACAAAGCTCGTCATTTCTTCCTCAATTGCGGCATTCTAGGTTCGCGCTGCGCTGGTTCAAAAAGTATGTGGGTCAGCGAGCGGCGCCCTGCTCCTGCGTCTTGGTGCAGGCCTGTTTGTTGTTTGTGCCGCCGCCGGGGTCGCTTATTTCGGTAGAAAGGAAAACGCGCTGTTGTGATTCCAGCCTGCTGCCGCGTTCACTTTGTTGCCGGTCGTTTTGGGCCGGTGAAGAAGCAACGTGTGACCCCGATTCACGCTGCCAGGTTGTTCACTTCTGCTCGCTTAGCTTCCATGGGCTTCGGACTCGGCTTCCGCGAATTGTGGCTCAACAGCTGCGTTTAGATGAGACGCGTTACTCGCTCTTATACCTGCACGCTATAAACTTTAGCGCTCGCCTCGTGCCAGCGACTGGTATCGTGACAATAAGTGATTGGGTTTTACGTCCCCGAACCGCGATATTATTATGAGGGATGTCGCAGTGGAGGACAGCGGATGTTTCGACCACCTGGTCTTCTTTAGCGCTCACCTAAGTCCACGTCCCGCCGTGGTGGTCTACTGGTCAGGGCACTCGACTGCTAACCCGAAGGTTGCATTTTCGATGGAGGCGAAAATGATTGAGGCCCGTGTGCTTGGATTTATGGTGAATTCCATTGAGAGAACAGGACTAGAGGGGCAGGGCACTGAGAGCAGGGCCACTCAACCTGCCACTGGAATTCGCCGCGCTCTCGGAGGGCAAATGACGAGTAGGGAGACCATGTGACTGAAACATTCCAGGCCCCGGCATATTCTTTGTGGGGCAGCAGCGAAATACGCGTGAAATCGGTCAGCCACATATTCTTCATTATCCTAATACCTAGTATGCTTGTGCAACGACTCATTAGGCAATTAAACGTACAGCTGTCATTGTAGCCATCCGTACCAAACAGCGCTGTCTAACTACACATGGTTGCTACCATTGCCACCGCGCTTGCCGGCTGAAAAAAAAAAACAAAAAAAAACATCGGAGGCTGTGACGTTCAAGGACCACGTGACTCGTCGTACTGCTCTTTTCAGGCAAGAGCACTGCAAACTGCTCCCGGCTGCTCTCGGCGTAGCAAAAGCACCCTCGCTCTACCAATGAATGACGGTGCTCCTGCACCTGTTCGACCACTGAAGCACGCCGGCTCTGAAGAGAGCACTTTAAGCGTGCTTTTGAGTGCTCCTGATCTCACAATAGAATTCGCCATTAGGTGCACGTCGAAAAAAAAAAAAAAACCCGGATGGTCGAAATTTCCAGTGCACTTCACTCTACGGCGTCTCTCCTGGAGCCGAGACGTGGAACCCCCGATTGTATTATCATGATTACTATAAGTCGAGGTACGCGGGCCTCTAAGCATTTCAGCTTCGTCGTAATGCAGCCGCCGCAGACGGGATTCGGGTCAGCAGACGTCGAGCACAGTGACCACAAAACCGCTATAATGAATATGCAACCAAATATCGTGAAAACAGCTTTGACAAGCCATATACAGCAGGAAACACTGCCAAAAGAAACGAATGAGTATTACAGTAGAGACCGTTCATTTCGGGAGTACATTAAAGGCTGCCTGCTTGAATATGACCGAAACACTCGCATCTATAGACGGAAGGCCTCTAGAAATTGCGTTTATCGAAGGACATCACGGAGCAACATCAAGTTCAGCTCTAGTTGATACGAATCGACGATAAAAGAAGTCGGCATGTGTGCTGCTTTTCCCTCTTGTTCGTGTCTGCACTCCAACATCTTTTATTGCCGCAGTATACTACCATAGCCTCCGCTATTAACTCCACGAGTGCGATGCCGGAACCAATCGTAGAGGCCATGATATAGTACAACCAATTACACAGAGCTGAGCTTCATAATAATAAAAAAAAACAGCGGAGAAACACCTCGAAACGAGAATAAGAACTACACGGGACAAGCGCTCAGTCGAAGCTGAGCTGTATACTGTATGAGCATTTATGAATAAAACAACGTGAAAGTGGAGGGCGCATGGAAATGAAAGTGCCACAGGTGCAGGTCTAGTTTATATTAAACGTAGCACTTCTTTTTTTTTTTGTATGGCGTATCCGCCTTATGGTGTGTAGGCCATGGTGACGACTGAACCAAAAGTCACCGGTTCGATCCTGATTGTGGCGCTCGCATTTCGATGTAATCGAAACACCACGCGCTGTGCGATGTCACAGCGCGTTAAAAGAACGGCAGTTGGTCCAAATTTCCGGCGTCTTCCACTATGGCGTGCCTCGTGATCACATCGTGGGTTCGGCACTTAAAACCCCGTAACATCGCTCTGGCTCGATCGAACTATCACAATAAGTTCTTTCGCAAAGACCCTCGCCTTTATCGTGTATCACCGTGTGTCGCTTCCGTTTTCTCGGCAACCCACAATTACGAAAGCAGGACGAACAGTTGACGCGTGACAGCTCTCACTTTTTAGAGCCACCGCAGTTCGCAAATCTTAGCCCACGTCGTGTTCTTTCGCTACTGAAAGCGCCAAGTACGTCAAGAACGTACATTGTTGAATGTATTTCACGGATAAGTTTCGGTGCCGCCATATCGGGCTGTTAATCTTCGTAGTATTGCTATCTTGAACAACAAAACGAAATGCTTTTAAATAGATGTATAAGCAAGAGAACAGTTGAGCTGGTGCATTAGAGGTTTCCTGACTTTATCAATTCACGTCACGAGATACAAAAATTATCAAAACATTTGTTTAATAGCAAATTTCGTGGCTTTAATATGGTCGATATATATATGTAAAATAGTATCTGGGGTTGTTATCCCCTCCCCCTTTCTTTTGATAATCCACCACTGGCTTTCTTCTCTCTGCAATCTTTGTTTGTTGCGTGGTCAGCGGTGTCTACAGTTCTCACTGATTTAAGCAGGAAAAAATTTAAGGCCTGAATAACGCACATAGATTCGTTTCCACCATCTTCTGTTCGGGTAACATCGACGTATTTTTGACTCGAACGCGTAGACCAGATCCAACATTATCTTAAAGGCCTGACCACACGCACGCACTGCAGCGCGTTAGCACGGGGTCTTTTGACGCGGTGCTGTGCCCTCTCTTTATAGAGGCCCCGCCACGGTGGTCTAGTGGCTAAGGTACTCGGCTGCTGACCCGCAGGTCGCGGGATCGAATCCCGGCTGCGGCGGCTGCATTTCCGATGGAGATAGAACTTGCTGTAGGCCCGTGTGCTCAGATTTGGGTGCACGTTAAGGAGCCCCAGGTGGTCGAAATTTCCGGAGCCCTCCACTACGGCGTCTCTCATAATCATATGGTGGTTTTGGGACGTTAAACCCCACATATCAATCAATCTTTCTTTATAGAGCTATAGAGGGCGCGCGGGGACGTGAAGTGGCGCGCCCACTCTCTTCATAGGGAGAAGGCGTCCAAATTCCGTGCGCTCACACGCTGCAAAGGACGCATGTGGTCAGGCCTTTTGAGACCACACTCGACACGACGTGACGTGGGTTTCTCGAACAATATCGTATACCAGTCGTTACACACAAAAAAGATGATGTCATGTTTGAACCCCCCGACACAGTAATAATGATACTTGGGGTGTTACGTCCCAAAACCGTGGTGCGATTATGAGGAACGCCGTATGTAGAAGGCTGCGGAAAATTTGACCGTCTGGCGTTATTTACCGTGCGTTGATATCGCACAGCACACGGGCATCTACCATTTCGCGCCCTCCAAAATGCGAGAGCCGCGACGGGCATCGAAGCTGCGACCTCGGGGTAAGCGGTCGAGCAACGTGACCACTGACCCACCGTGACGGACTACTGTACACAACTATCAATACGCACAGGCTTGAGAAAAAACGCAGCCGGTTCCACGACGGCAATTAAGTTTGTGCACGCAGTGCTAGTTTTAGGTGTTTCCCTTTTCTGCCTGTTTGGCACTAAGTCCTCTTAGAGACACATTTTGCCGCAAAATGAGATACACGCAGAAAAAGACGTATACAACATTTTCTGCAAGATGCGTTCTCCACCAAGGGTACCAATTATGTCAAGAAGCAGTTCCTTCGAAACTCATTATACTGTCACGTGCGTCCTGCGAGAAAGACGAAGGCGACAGTGCATGTCGTGTCCCTCCATTAAACTTTTACTTGCACAGAGCTGGTCTGGCGATATCCCCCCTGTGCCCATTCTGTGAAGAAACGGAAACAATAGAGCATTTCTTTATAACATGTAAAAACTATTCATTAATTAGGAAAAGACTTTTAATTGTTCCGTTTCAAGCAGTAGGTTTAAATTTAACTGCAGATAATGTTCTAAGTTTCGGTGCCTTTAGCTTGGGACATTGCCACAGGAGCGTATTCGATGCTGTATGCAATTTCATTCGAGAATCAAAGCGCATGTCATAATAATGCCTGCTTAAATATATTTCTGAAGACACTTGTCTAATTTTGAATGAAATTTGCATATTCATTTGATTGTGACCGGGTGAGATAAGCTCGATTGTCTGGTCTACTCAAAATTACTGTCTTCCACTGTAGTATTACCTAACCTTTTCTCTTCTTGATTCAATCTTCAATTATCTGTTTAGTTTAATATTCCTTTTTAGTTAATTATTATTTTTTTCTATTACATCATTAGTTTTTTCATTAAGGATAAACCTTTTAATATATCTCATATAGGATACTTCTAGATTTCATGGCCAATCCCCCATAGTGGGTAAGTGCCAGTGCGAAGGGGCAACAACAACAACAACAACATGTATACGCGCACCTCCACGCTTTTATGCAGAGAGCAACGACGAGAAAGACAAGGAACTCTCGGGCGCGCGGTAAATAAAAAGGCCGACCCGCTGCTGCTTTCTCAGCGTCTTCAAATACGACCCCTGTCTTCACGTTGCGACACTGGTGGAGGTGCTGGGGCCTGCAACCTGATGCAGGAAAGCGTTGTTCGGAACCGTACACCCAGTTCGGAGTCAGGCGCGTCCTGCGAAGAAGACGAAGGCGACAGTGCATACGTGGAGTCATCATCATCATCATCATCATCATACGCGCATCTGCACTGTCGCCTTCGTCTTTATCGCAGGACGCACGTGACAATACGCTTCGAGAAATATATGTGGCGTTTGCGCTGAGAAAATTTTGTTTTTAATTACGCGAAATTTCAAACAGTAACGTAAAGTTTCAACAAAACCGCATACAAGCTGTATGCTGGAGAATATAAATGCAGCTCAATATGTTGACTGGTAATTAAGTATGATCAAAGTCATTTAACGTTAAAAACCATTGAACAAACGTGAACGCATTGTGATTTAACCCATGGGTGCCTGTAGCCGAACTTAGCCGATCACTGAGTGGCGAGTCTGGGGAGACTAAACTGGCCCGTAAATAATCTCTGATTATCAACCTCTCAGCTTCCCGCCTTTTCAGGCCAATTCATGACGCCAATAGGGTGATTCACGTGACGTAATTAGAATGCAAGCTCTCGATTGGTCGATGTACGAAAGATGTCAGGTGTGAGCAGTCTCCGACCCAACTTTTCCGTGTAACCGCACGCCCCTTCTGCCTTGTCTCGCTTGGTTTAACGTGCGCGTTATCACCCCGTTTAATGTGTTTTTCGACTGCGCTGCCAGCGTAAAGTCGAAAGGCGCGAAATTCTGATAAACTTGGTGATTAGTGCTGGCAGTGCAACACCAAGTGCGTTCGTCTCGTTCGCTCGAATTGATTGAACATTCGTGCCGAACGAGCTTGTCCTAACAGTCGTTTCAGCCTCATACCGTCTATTAATGAAATGCATTGTCCGGAAAGGCATATATATATGCATTGTCCGTAGGCCTTAACCATATAATCGTTCGTGCACGCTATCGCTAATCTGTGACCTGTGATGTTTCTCATATCGTCTGCCACTTTCCAGATAATGTGTGATATCAAACAAACAAACAAACAAACAAACAAAATACTCCCTTTAGATTGTCTGAGCAGACCACTGCGTGGTGTATGATCTATCGCGCATTCTTGTCGGCTTTTCTCCCATTGTTTTTGCTATTATCATAAGTCCTGAATTGTCGATACTTCTCTTTGGGGTATCCTCATTTCTTGCTAACATTTCACGGGTGATGTTGTGCGTGTCTTACACGCACGTCTTACAGTATCTTATTGTTTCTTGCAAAACTGTAGAGATTGCTGTAAAAATTGTTCAATGTAGATTTCGAATTTGTTTCACAGATTCAAAATTTTATTTTTTGAAATTCCACTCCTGTCTACGGCTGGTAAAATAGGCTGCTAAATAAATAAATAAATAAATGAATAAATAAATACCCACCTGCTTCATGAATAAACCAGTGGCGAGGAAGAGAAAGCGTATGTATAGGAAAGGTATACGAAGGTGGGAAAGAAACCACTCTCTTGTCTTCTAAGAGTATGCCTTAGGGGCCCTTGAAAGTGCGCAGGCAATCCGTAACCGCAAGCGACTTTCCTCTAGCGGGAAGGCATGATGGTTGCTCTTATACACGGCTGTAACCCGGTTTGAAACACTAGCTGCTTCCATCGTCAACTGGCCTGCTTCCCAGCGGGCAGACATGCGCTGCAGTCTCTAGATATTGTAGGAGCCACACGGGTCAGATTTCAGAACTCGTCCCGAGAGGAGGGTAACGCGACGTTTCCCTAACTTGAAGTCACTCGGGACGTACTTGGCTGCGGTGGGAAGGGACGACGATATACGGCCAAAGCGACAGCTTCCTCCTTCCTCATTTCCGCTAATAATGCGCGTATTGAGGCACCGGCATTTACTGGCACGGAGACTTTAATGGCATGGAGGCATTTACCGACTCCTGGCACGAAGAAAGCTCCTTGATGCCGATGAGATGGCATGTTATACTCCGCGGCTAATGCATAACACGTCCTTCTCATCGCGAAAAGTACTGATGAAGGGCCCCGTTTCTCCAGAGCGTCAACTTTCGTGATGGATGGGATGCATGTCCCTGGCGATCATACGCACCGCATAGTTTCTCCACCTTCGGCGTAGGAGCGACTTCGTGTTTGATGCCGGCTCGGCAAGGGTCCACGTTGGCCCATGATAGAAACACGAAGAGAGAGGGTTACCAGAAAGGCTGGGAGTGGTTTATGTTAGACGTCCGTGCTCTGCAACCGTTAGGTTGGTCTCGCTGGGCTGTGCGCACGCCGAGCGCCAGGAGACAATCAGCTGATCCAGCGCTGGGCAGTCCGATTGCCTTCGTGTGAAGACGTCAGGTCATGCGGTGTATACCGCGAACAGACTGTAAACTTGATTCGCACGTGCCGGAATTGGTAGATGACGTGGTCGGCAAGGATGTGTGTGTGCCAGCTTTATGGAGTTGCGGTGTGGAAAAAGATCGACTATGTCGAATGGTGTGTGTGCTTGGACGTGCAACAGTGCAAAGTCGTTCGAGCTGACTCGCCGAGCTTGTTTCCCGTAAACATAGCGTACTCTTAAAATAGCGTCACATAAAAATGCTGACGAGTTGAAAAGCGCACAAACGGTATCTCTAAGTTGTGGTACAATGAACGGCCCTTAAGGGAGACATAATGTGGGTAAAGAAAGACTGGTTTGACCTTTGTTTCTTTCACGGGGCTTTCAGTCTGAAGCAAATTGAAATATTGCGAAATAGACAAAAATGGACACCGGCACATGATGCAGTGAGCATGAAGGGCAAAGTGAACGTCACCGACTGTTGTAACACTTATAATCCAAGTAAGTTGTGCGCATACATTAGGGGACGTTTTGAAACGAAGAGATGAACGCTTCAATCTTTGTCATTGCCGTCGAAAGAGTTCAATGATACGAACGTTATCGACTCGCTCGGAGACGGAGAAGCAGAGAATGAGAGCGGAAAAATCGATAGGAAAAATAAAGAAGGAAATGAGGAATGAAGAACACACAAAAAAGACTGAACGCTCATTAGAATACTCTGATAAAGGTTGGGCGGATTTAATACGTACGTCGAAATAGGCGTCAAACGAATGTTTCATTCATGTTTGCAAAAGCAGTTTAAAATGTGTTACGCCATATTAAAGTGATAACGCAAATGCCATGCCAATGGCGCACAATCAGGCAGACGTGTTTGGAAATTGAACGCAATGGCATAAATGATTAGGTGCTGATGCGACTTCTTTTTTCAGTACACCCGCAACGTATGCTCTAAGCATATTAAACGCAACGTTTGAGTGAGTTGGTTTTTCGCGCTGACAGTTCATACCAGCTCGAACGAGATATTTTATTACCGTTGCGCGGTGTCAAAACTGCTGGTGTTCGTTGATAGACGAAGCTGTACACAAAGTGAACTCATGCTACGCATCTTATCACACCTTTTTTACGTTGATGACACTGCCACAGCTGACTCAATCATCGGAAGAGGTGCTTCTGTCGAGATATATACGATGTGAAACGGAACACTCTATGTACGTCATACAGGCTAACACACAATCAATCCCAATGCCGTATAAAGGCGTGAAAATAGATCATTAATTGGGGTAATCAAAGCTGATGGGGACGCATTGCGATTAAGCGTTCTAAGACGTCGGTAGCAACCGGGCTCACTATATATGTTCGCAGGCGTTGATGTCGCCGTTAAAAGACGGACGGTGTCGCCCTATCGTGACTGAGCGAGCAACTACTGCTCCGGATGCGCACGAATGAGCGACAGTGCGAGAAAGTCATTAACCTTCTTTACGTTGCGGACGGACTAATGTAGAGGGCGGTGAACTCGACGCCTACTTAAGGTCCCTATAGATGAAACAAGTTTCATCTAGGGACCTTACGCCCACTTCACCATGCGTCGCTCTTACAAAGCCGCAGTTAGATGCTGCATCTGTAATAAGGCGCGCGAGTGCTGGCGACATCAGCACCGCGCAAGCGTTGCGAAAGGCGGGAATTTTCATTTTCATTAAAGCGATACCACCCGGCGCGCCCAGGGTGTAGTTACACTTTCTTTGACACACTCGCTCAAATCCGGCAATGGCTTAAATCATCATAGAATGTTTTCTATTCGCTTTCGACCGAATAACGAATGGATTAAATGGCTGTACCGTTGAAAAATTGCGAGAAAGTAAACATGTGTACCGGGCGCTTAATATAATGTGTAACTTGGTGGAACTGTAACGAAGGGGCCCCAACGATACACTGTAACACCGGCAAGCGTGAGATTGGTTTCGCAATATCAGCAGTTGAAACGGTGCCTACTTCGCAGACAAGTCTCTACTTTGGTGCCACCGTGCAGTGTTTTTTCATTCACTTATTTTACCCTCAATCGCACATAGCTTTACAGAGGGGATTTTTGGGCCCGCTTTGACTACGGGCAGCTTGTTGCTACTGATTTTGAGCGTGAACGTATTTATTGTAGCTGTCCCACATGAGGCATGCTTACTCCACCCACAATTGACAGCGTCTTCGTTTTCATGAACATGGTTAGCTGGTGCTGCGTGAAGGTTACAAAATTTCAGTTAGATATGCAATTCTGTTATGTTGCCTGTCAAAGAAAGCCGGGAAGATTGTCAATGTTGTCAGTCTTCCATTGTGAATATTTTGTGAACTAGCGCAAAAGTCTTACGTTGAAACTTCTTCAATTCTTCCAATAACTCTCTCTTACCTAAAGGAACAAACAAACAAAAATAATAAAAACGCAATAAATAAACAATAACGTCAGTTAAAATGTGCTCCGAGAAATTGTGGGAAGTAGAGGCAAACTGTAGAAGCAAATTGTAACTGAGAAGTAGAGGCCGGTGTATAGAACAACAAAACTATACCATAACACAAAGAAAGAAAATCGCGACAAACAAAAAGTTTGCGAGCTATAGCCGGGTCGGCAATATAGAGCATACCACCGTGGCCACAAAGTGTCAGAAGGAACCACTTTGTTGCAAGCAAAGCGATACGCACCCTTTGGCGCATAACGACACGGGGAAGCATAGTCGCCCATCTCACGCATGGCAACACTCATAACTATTGCGGTTCAACTATCGCTATTTTGCGGTCACCCAACTTTTCGCGCACCGGTGCCATCGACATTGGCTTTGCGATAAGGATGACCTTTCTGCTTACGGCGTCATACACGTTTCACACCGTGTGACCTTTACTGAAAGGCAAGGCGTGGTTACTCATAGTAGTAAAACGACAGCACGCTCATGGCGAAAGTTCGCGTAGAAAGAATTCGGCACCAATTTCGCGAACACGGCTCTTGCGAGCGGTACATGGCTTCGGAAATTCCGTTGCAGCAGCGTTAAACGTGAAGAAAACGTGTTTACTTGATACAAATTTTGTGCGCCCTGGAGTTGTACTTTTCGGTTTGCTTAGTCTGAAAAGTGTGCGATACTGAAAACTTCTTGCACGTCGGCCGTGCGTATGTCGTAAAATCGGTCCATTCGTTTTGGAAGAAGGCCATCTTGCCATGATGCGCTTTATTGTGTGAAAGGCAAAACTGGCGCAAACTGTTTTGCGGTTACGAAACTGCTCATTCGAGCGATGTTTTAACATGAAAGTGTTTTATGCCGGATCCACCACGGCTCCGCTGACGTATCTCCGTCACGGATATGACGTTGTAAAATATATACTAACAGATTGCAAAGAGAAAAAAAAAACGAGAACGAAAAAATCCGTCGAGTAGAGCAGCATCGAACCAGCAACCTCACGATTCGCAGCGTTAACCACTATGCTACGGAGCGTACGTTGTCGAAGTTGTTAACGGCAAGCCATTTATATACGCCATACATCGTTCAACGGTCCTCAGAGCTCCGAAACCTTGGCGCGTTTTCGTTATCAGTTGCGAGATGGCGCGACGGGCTCGCGTTGGGCGCGCTCGTCGCCTCCACGGAATGAGTGGTCCTTGAGAAGAAGAAAAAAAGCACCTAATTTTTGTCTGCCTCTTGTTCTACACGGCGCGGTGCCTCCACGGAGCGTACTCTCTCCTGCGCGATCCGGGTCTCGTAATTCGGGAGAGGACGAAAGTCACCGCCCGCTGCAGCGGCCGCGTTTATGAAAGGAGCGAGCTGCTGACACACGATGAAGTCATAATTATGACAATCGATCGCGCTCGTCCTCGGTGTTTACTTGTGCGCTCGTTTCTTGCGTCTTTCTGTTTGAACAGCGCGCTTCAAGTGTCGAGCTGTGACAGTTGTTAGTCCGCGCTCCTCCTGTGTATGCTCATTTCGTGCGTGCTTTCTGATTGAGGTGTGCGCTGCAAGTTTGAGGTGTGCGCTGCAAGTTTCGAGCTGCATGCTGTTCTTCACGTGACTATGCAATGCGTTGCTGTTGCTGAAACAATGCACCAGAAACGCTCAACTAACCCTGTGAAGACACGTTTCACTTTAGTGTTGTACTGATTCTTAGATAGGGGGATCAGCCACGTTTTTTATCTGTCCATTTGTTTGAGCGCGTTTGTTCTGATTTCAATGAAAAGAAACAACACTTTTTTGAAGCAAATGAAACGTGCGGTGTTTCACAGCGCTCTTAATCTGCGCCTCAATAACGTGGTATGTTCACGAAAAGACAAATAAATAAACGGTCCACACGTATTGCACATACTGAACTCCTCAAGTCTTCTGAGAGGGGAGCTAGGGGCTGTTTATTTCATTGTGTTTTATTTTTGAACTGATGGTCCTCAAGCACTGTCTGAATCAAAACATTATTTGAGCATAGTATGGACACATTCAGCATAGTACGATTCATTATTATGTAACGGTGCCAAGGAAGATGACGAAGAGGCAAAGGACAATAGGCAACGTATTTAAATAACTTCGCGTTGTTACACAACAGTGACACCGTACTGATTCGTCCATTTGTCAGTGTTGTACTTAGAACAGTATGATTTAATATTGAGCCTCTATAAAGGTGTGAAGTTGGCAGTGTTAGGTAGTGATAAGTTGTTGCGGCAAGGCAGTCGGATGAGGCGCGTAGGCGGATTTAGATACGCGAAATAAAGAATACTGACACAAAAAGGCTTTGGTACCACCTTGTTCCAGCGCAGAGTTTAATGGGTGTGTAGTTGGAAAATTCGCAAGGTCTCTCATTCATTCGACTAAGACGACTCCTAGACGAAAGTTTGTTTCCTTGTTTGTATGTTGTCTGCGAACACTGGTACATACTCACTCTGGGGGATTGGCCAAGAAAGCTTGTAGTAGCCTTTATGGGAAAAATATACAATGATTATCAGCCTATCACTAAAATGAACAAAAATGAATAGCAACTTATCTTTCAAAAATAAAAAAAAATGAAATAAAGATGGATCAATAAAAGAAAAAAAAGGAGCTAATACTTTATTGGAACACTAAAAATTTGAGTAGACCAGACAGTAGAGTTATTTCACCCGATCAAAATCGAATGTATGCCCGACATTCATTCACATTACCAATTATACCACAAGTATTAGTCAAGAATATAATAAAGCACACGCTATATTGGTATGTGTTTAGATTCTTGAATAAAATTACATACTGCATCGAATACGTTTCTGTGGCAATATCCTAACCCGTACGCACAGACACGGAAAACCGTCTGCAGTTAAATTTAAACCTACTGCGGAAATCGGAATAACTAGAAGTCCTTTCCTAAATAATGAATAGTTCTGACACGATCTAAAATAATGCCTAGAAATTTCAGTTTCTTCGCAGAATGGGCGCAGGGAACATATCGTCAGACTACATCTATGCAAATAAAAACGGACCACCACCACCACAATCTTTGTTTACTTCCTTGCCGGTGTATTGATTCTGCCTCGGCCACTCCCCTCCGAAAGCTTTATGCAGCTCAATTGTTTTTACACGGCCTCCGTCATTGACACACAAGCGACTATGTCACGTGACGTTGGGTGATGTAATGATGATGTCACAGACGTTGGTGATCTGAGACGTTGTTACGACGTCGTATGGGGACGTCATAGTCGGAAGATGATTTTTTAAAGCACTTGTGCTAAAGCCGCCGATGGTCAACTTTCGCGCTTGATGGGACAGACGCCTAAGACATAGGAGCACATACATTTGCTGGTCCCTGATTTTCAGTCTCAGCCTCCCGTCGTTTGAATGATAGTCAGATGAAGTCGCAAATTTCATTGAGATTAGTCAATTGGTCACACACCTCACCACGACTGATGAGAAACGACGCGGAGATTTGGTTGTTCAAATGTAACCGAGACAGCAGTTTCATCACCTCCAAGACAACGACGAAGGCAATCGCAAACACACCTGCGACGGGCACGTTTAAACGAGTGTCGTCATGCTTCCCGTGCCTCAGAGTAAGCGGCGCGTGCATCCATCGTCGTGTTGACATACGGAGCTTAGCTGTGCGTTGCGAAAGATGCCTTCTGGTGGCCGAGTCGATGCAGATATGTTTCGAAAACCTGTGGACCTACTTGTACGGGGGTTCTCTCGTCGTCACTTGTTTACGAAGTAAGGTTAGACTCGCTGCAAATCTCATGGAGCTCTCTGATCTGCGATTTGAGGACCATTGGTAACAGTATTAGTAGTATCGGTGCATTCCAAACAGTAACAATGTTGGTGCGGAAAATACGACAGCGTCGAAAAAAGGAGATGGACGAGGCAACCTTTGCCTTCACCTACTTCCTCTTGAGTAAGTGTACCATGGGTGCTAAAATATTTACTGGTCAACCAGCGCTTAAGAAACGTTGCTCATCGTGACTTCCTACTTCATCGTACCGGGCTTAATTTCGCCTCTAACTTTGTCTGCGAACACGCTCACCGTGGCTTTCTGTAGCCTTCAAGAATGTCTGCATCGGAACGCCAGCGGAAGAATGTCGGCGGTGCGGAACGCCAGCTTTGTCCGCACCGCCTAGAATGGCGTGATTTATTGTCAAGTTGAACGGGGAAGCCTTCATGGTGTCTACGCGTGTCACTCCGCGACAACGACTTCTATTCATACCGCAGAAGCGCAAATATATAAAGGGCACTTCGTCTGAAAAGATGACGGTGACGACGCAAATAACGAGTTGTAGGAGAATAGAAAAGGCGGCGAGTTGGAAACTATCCCATAATATGCAGCACCTCGAATGAAAGACTGGCGCTTGTGCCGTCCCAATTTCGTTGTTGTTGTCGCTGTGCATGCCGCCTAATAAAAGAAAAAAAATTAAACATTCAATTCGAGCACTGGTGCCACTTCAAGGCCGTTGCATCACGACTGTGTACTGATGCCGAAATAGACTGCGCACAGTATGCACGATGAATTTTGTCTGTGCGTGTTTATCTGGAGTAAAGGAATATATAATTACTTAATTGTTAATTATGATAGAGAACTAACGGGAGTAGCCGATGTCTTAGTAGGCACTAAAAGGGATAAAAGTGACCTGGACAAACCACGTGGCGAGAAGGACACTGTCCGAGTGGCGAAATGAATAGGTAAAGATCGGAAACGCGGTCGTGGGCGGCGAAGAGTTAAGTGGAGCGAAGGAATCAAGAAATTTGCAGGCATGAAATGGAGTCTGCTCGTGCATCACAGGATAATTTGAAGACAATCGGGAGATGCCTCCTTACTTCAAAGCACATGAGAGAGGCTGGTGGCGGTGATGATGAATTAGAGTACAATATGTAATGACGGAGTATTTCAGCATCAGTGAGGGATCCACCGCGTACACCACCCACGTCTTGGGACTGCTGTGAAATCCCAACATTTGCGCACGCTGTGTTTGCTTCGCGGAAGCTGAACGCCAGGGGAAGTTAAGGTGTAAAGGAAAAAAAAAAGGAGAAGGAATGATGCTGTGAAGAAAAAAACCCTCTCTAATGTACATTGACGTAACAATACAAAGACAATAATAATGACAGAAGTTAAATAAACTATGCCTATGATAAGCAGGCTAATGTGACACTGTATGGCTCTCTCGCTCTTCATTATTTTCACAAAGAAGCTAAAGAAAGGCTAAGTATAAAGACAAGTGTTTCGAAAGGCTCGAATATGGTGAGAGAATTTCGGAGCGTAGCGAAGTGCTTAAATTTGAGTGCTGATAAGATTTCGGACCTGAGTGGCGCAAATTCTTACACGGACGCGGAATGGACGCGAGCACTGCTTTAAACAGCTTCGACGACTTTTAGAATGAAGTTGATCAGATTTGCATGCATCAGCGAAACTTTATTTTTTCCAGCTCCCGCATCGCGTATTTTCGCTTCGCAGCATGTCGCATAAATAACGGGAAGGAAGAGAGGTGTGAGAGTGACAGATGCCGCTTTCGTATCCGTAAAGCTTTCCTCAGAATGAAAAAAAATAACAGCATATCCACGGAGTGAATGATGATGAGTGGGGCGATGCGTCCGTCAGCCCGTCGGTGCGCCCGTCCGTCCGTTCGTTCTTGCTCCCGTCCGTCCGCGCGACCATCCGTGCGTCCACCCATGCGTTCGTCCGTCTGTCCATGTGTCCGTCCGTGAGTTGATCGATTGATATGTGGAGTTTAACGTACCAAAACCACCATATGATTATGAGAGACGTCGTAGTGGAGGGCTTCAGAAATTCCGACCACCTGGGGTTCTTTAACGCGTACCCAAATCTGATTACACGGGCCTACAACATTTCCGCCTCCATCGGAAATGCAGCCGCCGCAGCCGGGATTCGATCCCGAGACCTGCGGGTCAGCAGCCGATTACCTTAGCACTAGACCAATACGGCGGGGCTTCCGTCCGTGAGTCCGTTCATCCATATGTGTGTCTGTTCGTGCGTCCATCCGTCCATACGTCCGCGTGTCTATCCATGCGTCCGTCCGTCCGTGCGTCCAGCTAGTGAACACTCCAAGTACCGCCATCTCTCATCTCGCATTCCCCGTGGCACATACCCGTTCTAGAGCGGGTATGTGCCAACGATGGCTACGTAGTACTACATATACAAGGGATGCACAGACCCGCGCATTAAGGAGCTTCGCCCCTAAAAGAGAATGTCGGCTTGCGCGGAAAGCGCAGCACAGTCACACCGAAAGCTGGAAGAGCGCAATATTCGAGAATCGTTGCAAGCTCTCTTGGGGCTACTAATACAAGTACGCCTGCAAGGTACCCACTACTTCATTACTTCATTCGGTGGCTCATGACGATGAAAAATTATTACCGAGTCCTTTGTGATAGGTTGGAAACTTTCAACGACGCACTCGTAATGCGATTCAGATTGTGTGACGCCTGCTTACACAATTGACAATCTGTGACGCCTGCTTGTTATCTTCTACCACGTTATTTGCGCATATTAACGCGGTTTCTTCCAGACTTGACGCGTGTGTATGATGTTTGTGCACTGGAGTGTCGAGCACAGGCATGGCTCAGCGTAGGGTACTCAGTTGACAGGGAGAAGACTTAGGTTTGGACGCCGTTTTATCCTGGTTATGTCTTCTTATTTCGTTTTTTTTATATCGTGCGATAGCGCTTACTGACACCGGCGGCGATGGCAGACAACTATATGGCCCTTGTTGTGATCTCATAACAACTTTCGCTGTAAAATACTCGGCGCAGGTATCATGAGTCGTCGGTTTGCTGGAAAACTTTAAGTGGGGTGACTGCTTACATTTCATAACTAAGTTTTTCTTGAAGGTCGCGGGAACGCATACCGTCCGCAGTGGACGCACTTTCGATGGAGGCTCAAATGTTTCAGAACAATGGGCTTAGATTCAGGTGCACTTTAAAGAACTCCAGGTGGTCGAAATTTTCTGAGCCCTCCACAATAGCGTCTCTCATAATCATGTTGTGTTTTTAGAATTAAACAGCGACATTCATTATTGTAACCAAGGCTTGTGCCATTGAAAATATAGTGTATACGACTTTCGACTGCAAAACGCTCGTTCACTCGCGCAGTATATGCCGTGCGAATTCTCACGTGCAATCTCTCCTTTTCTCTTCTTTTTCGCATGCACGAAATGTACGGACGCAGATCAGTTTCATCCAGCGGACGTGCAAAAGATTGCCGACTGCGATGAACTGTGCCGAAGGTTTATCCGTCACAAGAAGCTGGATTTGGAAGCAGCTTTCGAAATGGCGAAAAAAGCACTCATCTGGCGCAAGAAGTTTGAAGTCAACGGTAAGTTCATGAGTATGCTCAAGATATCAGTTCCCTCATCACACTGAAGCATTGTTGAGTTGAAGGCATGACATAACGGTTTGTATGTTCTTGCAATTTACGTGAAAGAAAAAGACGTTTTAGGCAATAGTCCGCGCCATTAAGTAACTGTTTCCTCTAAAGAAAAGTCACAGTTTTGCTGCAAGGGTGAATCAGTAAATGCGATTGCAAGAAACTAGAATGCCACCCGAATAACGACAACCAGCTCTTAGCTTGCTTTCACCACCTTCAGCCCGAGTCGTATTGGCATTATTTAGACTCCAACAATTACATCAGAGCCTGCATTTTCTTTAGTGGCGAGATGCGTAGAGACATGACGCATTCATCGCGAAAAATTGCACTTGCCACTCGTTATACTAAAAGCTCCGATACCTTTTTTTCACTCCGTCAGCACATGTGCATATTTGTTCCATTAGGTATGGTGACACTTCTGCAAAGTCAGCCGCACATCGTAAGAAATGGAATATATAGTCGATGTATTTTGTAACCCTCATCTCTTATCATGTTTTAGCCTAACCAAACTACTGGTGACCGCAAACTCGACGCACTACTTCATCGTCCACGCTTAGACGTCTGCCCACGCGTCATCTTTCACGCGGAATGACGAATAAGACCACATCGTAGTTTCTGTAATAGCTAAATATGATGCGTCAGCGCTACGTATTATCCTATAATGTACTCATTACGAACAAAAGCGTGTTCGCCTGCATGAAAACTAGAGCATTCTTGACTGAGAGTCTGGAAACGAGCAGAATGCTTCGGTAACAGTTCTACCCGTACAGGCAGAGGCGTGCCGCGAACGCCCTTAGTTACTTTTTATAGTGGATGCTAACTTTATGCACTACTTATATGACAGAGCATAGAGTTAGCTCATTACGGGCTTTGTAAAAAGTTCGCTCTTCTCTTTGACATCGCTTCGTGCACTTTTAGCCGTTGTATATATGTATGAAAGAAAAAAGGAAACTTGCCTGGTCTAGTTCATTCCTACAGAGACATAGCAGTAATGAAATTACCGAACTTAGATTGCTTCTTGCTGTAATGAGTGATATAATGAGTTTATGTTGTGGGCTAATAAATTAGAACTGTAATGAATAACTTCTACAGAGTAGTTTCATCAAAATTGCTCCTTACTTTCCCGACTTCTTTGGACTAAAATATAGCATGCCAAGTTTTCCTACAGCACAAGAAATTATCAGAAAGGAAGGAAAAGTTAGTACGAGTGGCTAACCTCAAACGTGAAAAGTGCAACGAGTATCTCTAGGATTTGGATGCATATGTGCTGCAAATAATGTTCATATGAGTTAGAGACAATCATGAACTTTTGCTAAAGTAATTTCAAAATGTTTTTGTTATTTTTAAAAGTTGTATTATTTTAATGTCATTGCTTTAGACGAGGTGTAAAGTTTTATGTACTTTAATTACATATAAAACATTTACAAATGTGATTAGTGATGTATCCTAATTACTACCAGTAAGTAATTTCAACATTCCCGCTCCAGTACGATGGATGATCATCTTACTCGTATTGACCTGCGCTTTCAGTAGTCTCATTAATGCAGTGTTGTGTGCTTTCATTATTTTTCACGCAATGCGTAATGAAAAAAGAAATTTCTTGCTTAGCTTATTTATTTTGCTTGAGTAAGCCATCTAGTATATTAGCGTAGCTGCAGCTCTTTTGCAGCCTATACGTTCCCACGCATCTACACCCCAAATAAAATAAAAGTTCAGTTCGATAAGGAAGAAGCTTTCTTTCTTGAACACGAAAGTGTTTTATGCCGGGATAAACCACGGCTGCGTGACGTACTTCCGTCACGGATATGACGTTGTAAAATATTTACTAACAGATTGCAAAGAAAAAGACGAGAAGGAAAAATTGCGCAGTCGGGCGTCGAACTAGCAACCTTGCACTTTTTTTTGCGCACGACGCTAACCACTAAGCCCGAGAGCGACCCTTCTCCAGCATGTTAACGGCGAGCTTTTTACGTACACCATGTACCGCTCGCGGTCCTCAGAGCTCGGAAACTTCAGCGCGCTTTAGTAATCAGTAGCGAGATGGCACGACGGGTGCGCGTTGGCCGCGCGCGCTCTATTAAGGCCGTAGTGCCGCGTCAACCCACGCGGCGCTGTGCGCGCGTGCCTCCACATGGCGGGGTGAAAGTGCGTGTAGATGTTCTCCAGCGTGGTGGCTTACTCGCACGCATGCTTATCTCGGGATTGGGGTTGCTTTGTAGCTCCTGTGCTTCCACCGCAAGTTCGCTTTGAAGTTACAGCACTTAAAGAGAGCACTAACGTCAATCCGCTCGCTGCCACGGCCACGTTTACGAAGGGAGCGCGCTGCTCACACACGAAGTAAGAATTGTGACGGTTGTTTGTCCACGTTCGTCCTGTGTATGCTCATTTCGCGCGTGCTTTCCGCTTGAGGTGCGCGCTGCAAGTTTAGAGCTGCTTGTGGTTCTTCGTGTGACATTGTGATTTGTTACTGCAGCATTCATTCCTTCGCCCTTGTGTCGAAACAGTGCACAATGAATGCTCAACTACTTATACGAGGACACGTTTCACTTTCGTGTTATACCGATTTCTAAGAGGTATCAACCACGTTTTTTTTCCTATTCACCCCCGTTCAGCGTCAGCTGAACGCATCGTGCGTCTTCGCAGATTCTAATTCCGTCATGTTTCCTCCTTAATTAGACATCACAGAGGCGACTCTGCCTCCGGTCTACTTTGACTTTGGCGCCATGTTTCCCCTTGGCAAAGACAAGTTTGGGAGTCAATTAAGTAAGTATTACCTGTTTGTGTATATTTCCATCCAGTCACGATGAAACCTTACTGTTTAGTTTGGCTTTAAACAAAAAAAATTTCTTGATGAACACAGACCAAAGAGGATGCGCCTGGAACCAGTATTCTTACCAGAGAATTTGAGGAGCGTGATTGGGCTGGGCCTATTTTTGCATCTATTAATGAAAAATATGGCAACGCTTATAACAATATTCAAGTGACATTTTACAGAACAGAGCGATCTTTGTGGGTACTCTAGCATCGTATGCTATTGCGCTTTGAATTTTCTGCTGGCGCTCTTCCCGGTGTACCAGGAATTTTGTTAGACCTGGTAAATCTCGTTTGAATAATACGACACAGTTAGTGGCCAATATTTTGTCGTACACCAAAGGTTGTGTATTGATGTAGTGCTTCTTTAAATTTTCAAAATTTCTTTCATATACCCTTTTCACAATCCGCAAGTGCGCTTCCTCGCGCCGCTTATTCGCCCTTCTAATGACGGTACCTGTTATGGTTCCAGTAGAGACGAATTTCCTAGTTGAGGTGTGCGGGGCTTGTATGTTATAAGTGTTTATATCAAGCGACCCGGGTCGACACTTTTCGTTTCACAGCACCAGTAAACTACGCTTGAACATGCTGTTTGCAGAAATTAATAATAGGTGCCATTAGTTGAGCTAACAGCCATGCAGGAAAGCTAACTTTATGATTATGAAGAGGGTCTATTGCCCGCGTCGTATGTGACATTCTTTCCCATCGTGACATACGACGCCCAACGACGTTCTTTTCTGCCGTGTCGATGCGTTAACCCATTGATTTTGTTGCGTTATTGTTCCGAAAAGCCGCGGTAGCCCTCTATTGACTTGTGACTTTCACCACTCCCAATACATGCCGAACGTTGCACTGAAAGCATCTTCGCCTAAAAGGTCGATGCCGCAGTCTACCACAGGGTGAAGCTGCATCGCAAGGACGAGCGTAACGCGCTGCAGCACCGGCGCTTCCTCGTGTTCTGGGTCGAGAAGCTGCTGTACGAGATGAACTACGTGCGTCTCAGCTTCGTCTTGGATCTCGCAGAATCCGGATATGGAAACATGGTGAGCTCGTCCTTCTTCTTCTACAACAACAACAACAACAACAACAACAACAACAACAACAACAACAACAACAACAACAACAACAACAACAACAACAACAACAACAACAACAACAACAACAACAACAACAACAACAACAACAACAAAGTGGCATACTGACAACGATCTGGACGTTGTGGTTGGTGTGGGGCAGCGCAGTGGCACGAACTTTATTCCGGCACGGAAATGACAAGTCTTAGGGCTTAGTTAGGCGAGATAACGAGGATAGGGTACAAGAAAGAGAGAAAGAACGAAAGAGAAACACAGAGAAATAAACCGAGAAAGAGAGAGGAAAGCCACAAGAAATAGAGAAAACGGTTCAACTTGGCCAAGTTTCTAAAGCTGAACTGCCCCTTGCTCATGTGGCTATACGTAGCATTAACTGGTTAGTTTTACGCTGGGCTTGCCTGGTATGCTAACGGAGGCTGCCATGGTTGGCAGCACCAGTGCGAACCTGCCAGCATTTTTATCAATGATTTCCGGCTTGGCCCAGCCTTAGTGGGCACTGTGGTAGCCTAACATGTCGTAGTAAATATTGGTTAATACGAAACTTGTTGTCTTAAGTAGGCTCTTATATCTACTATCGTTCGGCCGACAAGATGTTGCAGGACACTTTATTGGTAAATAAATTGAATAAAGTACGTCAGAGTTCTATACCAGGGAGCCTATAATTTTATAAGAAAATAATATACAAGAGAGCTTATTGTGGCCTCTTGGCTAATAGCTTAAATGATTCCATGTTGAGAAAATCTCATATTTGAAAAGACCCTGCCACACTTTTTCAAGTTTTCATGTAACATCCATTAGCATGTGACCTTTCACCAATCACATTCCCTAAATTTTTTTAGAAGTCGTCAAGTATAAGTGCGCAGTTACAAGACTTTGTCGCACGCTTCGAGGCTAACCCCCCCCCCCCCATTTCAATCAATCAAAATCAATTTAAACTTTTCTTTTTGCGATAATCTATGCACTATCTTACAGTGAAAAGTAGGACTTCAGAGTGAAAAGCTGTTTTCACAAGCTTGAGGACATACGAGAAAGGAGGTAGGAGTATGACGACGGGGCAAGGAGGTGCGTCTTTTCGCCAGTGCACGTTATGACCTTGAGCACTTTCTGGCTTTTCTTCGAACGCGTGGCTACTCTGTAGCGCAGCTTTCAGTGCGGCCGTGAGCACTGTTATGCCAGCGAGTCCTCGTCAAACGTCCGTGCCTCTGAAAAAGGCAATCTGGGTCAAGGCCAGCCCGCAGTCCGCCTGACGCGAACAACTCCACGGCGTGAACACGCGCGGCGCCTCTCTGGCCCACGTGCATTGAGTCAGCAGCGCACGTGACAGCGTGCCGGCGTCCTCGTGTCTGTTGGTATGACGCATGGCGCGGCGACCCCAATGGAGGAGTCTGCCCTGACGACCAGCGGCGCTTCTGATTGGACATTTTGGTTGGACCCGGTGCAAATAAAAGAAGCCCTGCGGCGCGTCGTGATCGGCGGTCCTATGAGAGAGGAGTCCCCATGTCGGAGAGCCGACATGTGTGTGAGTCGGCGGTCTTAGGCGAAAAGCTGACCTATGTGTTAGAGAGGAGAGCTCGGCTCTTCGAGTCTCTGTCGGCCCCAGTGCCGAAATTGTAACGCCTATGTATATATGCTGTACATAAACCTTGTTTAACTCACCGTCGTCTCGTCCGCTCGTCTCATCAGCTCTGCGCAGAAGCAGTCGCGAGCTGAGAAACATACGCTACCAAACGGCTGGTGACCTTCCCGGCGGAGTTGAAAGCAGTGGCGCCTTCGGGACCGTGTTGGCGTCGCCGTCTTTCGCAACAGCGGTGGCATCGGCGGGATCGGTCCGTCTTTCGCAACAGTGGTTGGCAGCTGCGGGATGGGCCGGCGTCAGCGACATCGATGCGGTGAGTGCCTGATGTTTTCCCCTCAGTTCACCAGACTACTCTAGGTCAGGTTGTAGTAGTTTAGAGAAGGGCTGTGTGAAGCATTAGAGTGAGCTTTGATCGTTTCAAGCAAAGTCGAAGTGCTTTGAAACCAAAGTTAATGCGGAGGGGGTAAACACGGGAGAGTGAAAAATTGCTTGCGCGTCTTGCTAGTAGGCTTATAGTGGGTACGGCAAGTAAATTGTTAACAGGGGCAAGCAGCAAGAGGCTAGTGTGAACGATGGAGAACCTTAAGGTGAAGGAACTCATCGAAATTTGTGAGGAATTCGGCATTACTTTGGGCCGTGCGAAACGAAAGCAAGCGATCCTTGAGATCATGAAGGATGAGGGAGTGTCGGCTGAGGAAGTCGATGAGGCCAGGGTGGATATTAAAGCACGCCGTGAGGAGGCTGAAAGGCGAGAAGTAGAAGCTCGCGAAGAAGCTGAAAGGCGCGAAGCTCGCGAAGAAGCTGAAAGGCGCGAAGCTCGCGAAGAAGCTGAAAGGCGCGAACGTCGCGAGGAGGCCGAGAGACAGGAGCGTCTCGAGTTGAAACGACTAGAATTGGCAATCCTACAGTGTTCGCAGGCGCCTAGCGTAGCTTCTCCAACAGTTCAGGTCAGCGGTTTTAGAATTCGGGACCAACTGCCACCGTTCGTAGTAGGCGAGGACATGGCGAAGTATCTCGTCAAGTTTGAACACGTCTGTGAGCGAAACGCTTTGGAGCGGTCTCTTTGGGCGCAGAACCTGTTAGCTCTTCTTCCCGGCGAAGTGTCCGACGCGATAACTTGCTTGTCGAGGGAAGCGTTTGAGAGCTACGACGAGGTTAAGGAAGTGCTCTTGAGACGTTATAAGTTGTCACCCGAGGCTTTCAGGCAAAGGTTCCGGTATGCTGAAAAGGGGAATGAGTCACACGTTGACTTCGCGTTTCGTCTTAAGGCCGATTTAATTGAATGGCTCAAGGGCGAAGGTGTTTATGACGACCGCGATAGAGTGGTGGAATGCGTTGCATTGGAGCAATTCTACCGCTGCATCGAGGATAATGTCAGGCTTTGGCTGCAGGACAGACTTAGTGAAGTACAGCTAAACAAGGCAGCAGAGTTAGCTGAGGAGTATTATACTCGCCGAAAGTTGCATAGCAGGGCAGTGCGCGTTGAAAAGGATGAAAGAAAAGAGGGCTTTTCAAAGAAACCTGATCAACGGAAACCCGCTCCGCACCGTAATTTCAAAAAGGACCCGTCTCTTACGAAGGACACTGTAGAAGAAGGGAAAACAGAAGCGGAAAAATCGAATGAGGTTTCTAAACAACGCACTGATACCACACGGGCGTTTGAATCACGGAAGCCGCTAATCTGCTACAACTGCAAAAAGGAAGGGCACATCGCGAGAAACTGTCAGGAAAAGTTTGCTTTCGCAACGATCCGAGAATCAGAAAAAAACATTCGGTTGTTGGAGCCGTATCTCCAAGAAATTAGGGTGAATGAGAAAACGTGCCGAGCACTTAGAGACTCAGCGGCAACCATGGACGTTGTCCATCCTTCATTGGTGTCTCCAGATGACTTCACAGGAGAATGCGCGTGGATCAGGCAAGTCGCCGAGGAGCAGAGTGTTCGCTTACCAATCGCCACCGTTGTCATTAAAGGCCCGTTCGGTGAGCTTCGCACCGAAGCGGCTGTGTCTGCCGCGCTAAATGATCGTTTTCCTTATCTTTTCTCCAACAACTCAGAGCAGCTTCTCAAAGAGCAGGGCAAATCGTTCTTCCCTAACTTAGCGTGCATGGCTCTCACGCGATCGCAAGCGCGGAAGCTATCGCGGCAGCTTGATCTGGTTCAATGCGGTGAACTCTCAAGTGACCTTGTCGGCGGGTCGACGGAACCCCAGAAAGGAAAGTTTCCGCATGAGTCAGGTGAGCAGTCACGCGAGCGGCCCGTCGCCGAACCGACCGGCGCGGTTTCCGTAGAAAGGGGAGACGACATGGCGCCATTGAGTCAGAGCGAGGGGGTTGCAACGCTCTCGCCTGTAGCGGAAAGTTTGAGCGAGCTGCCGAGAGTTGATCGAGAGACACTCATTCGAGAGCAGCGTGAGGATCTCTCGATTGAAGCGCTAGTGGAAAGCCAGGTTGAAACGCTAGTGGAAAGCCAGATTGAAGCGCTAGTGGAAAGCCAGGTTGAAACGCTAGTGGAAAGCCAGAAAAACGCGGCAAAAGTGCGGTCGAAGGAGCACTACGAGGAATCGGTGAAGAAGCGTGCTTTTGAAGTTGATAATCAGGTAATGCTGCTGCAGCCGTCCAAGAGGAACAAGCTTGAGGTTGATTGGGAAGGGCCCGCCACAGTATTATCGAAGCCTTGCGATTCAAATTATGAAGTGAAATTAGGAAGGCGGCCGGACAAAATTTACAACTTGATGAAACCATACGTTCAACATCAAGCGGTCGTAAATCTGTTGCTGGATGCTTCAGAGGAAGAGGAAGCAGAGATTTTGAGTTCTAGTGAGGTAATTGAAGGGGGATCGAAAGTAATCCGGGAGCAGATAAACCTAGAGCCTAGCTTCAGTGAAGAAGGACCTGAGAAAGAGGACCTGAGAAAGATTGGTTAGATTGGTTCCGAGTTTGAAGACGTGTTTTCGGACCGCCCCGGAAACACGAGGGTGATCGAACACGATATCGAGCTAAGCGGTGAGGAGTCAATCCGTAGCAAGCCGTATCGTTGTTCCCCTGTGCAACGTCGAAAGTGTGAGCCGCTCTTGGTGCCGCATAGGTATCGTCGCCTGAAAGTGGCCGGTTACTGAAGTGGAGCATGTTGCTCCACAGCGCAACTTTGACGTTCGCTATCAAAAAAAAATAAAATAAATGAAAGCTAAACGCTAATGCAGACGCATTAAGCCGTGCGTTTAGTTAGTACCTTCTCAACCTTTCGGTTTCTCGCTGGCGATTCGGGGCAAAATTTTGACCTCATCACGACCTTAGCTGAGCGCTCTCGTCCAGAGTGAGCTCAAGGAGCCAACTTTATGTTGTATTCTAATTCGTTACGTTGTTGTACGTGGAAAAAAAAATTCTTGAGTTGTCATTTTAAGAGTCTTGTGTCCCACATGTGCCTCTTGATGTAGAGGGAACGAAATTCCGATAGACACGTAGCTGGGTATATGTTGTACTATACTTTGTCTGGTGTTCTGTCGGGTGACCGAGGGCACTTGCGTGTGTCGTGTGTTGTCTGTTGTCGAACCGTTCTTAGCAAGTTGCAGAACCATCGACAAGTGCTGAACCCGAAGATGGTCAGAAGTGACGAGTGAAGCTGGTCGACAAGTTGTGGCGACAAGCCAGTGGAGCTGGGATCCGTCGTCAAAAATGGGATGTGTTCCCGGAACAGTCTGGAGCTGTATTTTCCCCATGGCCCTGGAGGCGAACCTGGAGGGACCTGGCGAACGAGCGCACCTGACATCCGAGCCCCGTGGAAGCAGCTCGTCTTTCCGGTGCATTGTCTGGCGGCGGGGGTGCTGTTATGCCAGCGAGTCCTCGTCAAACGTCCGTGCCTCTGAAAAAGGCAATCTGGGTCAAGGCCAGCCCGCAGTCCGCCTGACGCGAACAACTCCACGGCGTGAACACGCGCGGCGCCTCTCTGGCCCACGTGCATTGAGTCAGCAGCGCACGTGACAGCGTGCCGGCGTCCTCGTGTCTGTTGGTATGACGCATGGCGCGGCGACCCCAATGGAGGAGTCTGCCCTGACGACCAGCGGCGCGTTTGATTGGACATTTTGGTTGGACCCGGTGCAAATAAAAGAAGCCCTGCGGCGCGTCGCGATCGGCGGTCCTATGAGAGAGGAGTCCCCATGTCGGAGAGCCGACATGTGTGTGAGTCGGCGGTCTTAGGCGAAAAGCTGACCTATGTGTTAGAGAGGAGAGCTCGGCTCTTCGAGTCTCTGTCGGCCCCAGTGCCGAAATTGTAACGCCTATGTATATATGCTGTACATAAACCTTGTTTAACTCACCGTCGTCTCGTCCGCTCGTCTCATCAGCTCTGCGCAGAAGCAGTCGCGAGCTGAGAAACATACGCTACCAAACGGCTGGTGACCTTCCCGGCGGAGTTGAAAGCAGTGGCGCCTTCGGGACCGTGTTGGCGTCGCCGTCTTTCGCAACAGCGGTGGCATCGGCGGGATCGGTCCGTCTTTCGCAACAGCACTGACACGTGGCGACATCCCACGGCGGCCACATTAACTACGCAGCTCACGATGTTCAAATGAGCCTACCACGTTGGACGTGCGCATATGGCGCAGAAATTCGGGCATATGGCATCATAAGTAGTTTTACACGCACGGACGTACACACATATACACACTTTCACAGATACACACATGCACATACACAGGTACCCTCACAGAAGCATAAATACAGACTAGACATTCGCACGCACGCACATATGTACACATATACACGCATGCATGCACGCACGTGCATACGCACATATACATACATGTACACAGATACGCACACTTACACGTGAGTGTCCAGAAGCATAAAAAAGGCGAAGGACATTGCCGCGTCGCAAAACGCAAATCTGAAATAACGCCAGCCATTTCTTCGACCCCAGTTGTTCTGTTTATTATGTAGGCCTTTTTTTTTCAGACCATAACATGACACTCAACTCATTCACATTTCTGCGTTGTTGAAAAATATAGCATGGCGTCACGCGAAGCACCAAAAACAGATGTGAAGAAAAAAGAAACACTGTTGAAGGGGGAACTCAGGCTACCTGTTAATGTGGTGTTGCAGAAGACGAACTGCCATTCCTTAAGCGTGTAGACTGCACCCTTAATATATATTCTAATGTGGGAAACAGAGGAAACATGAAAACAGTTATGTTTTCCTTTTTCCTTCACGTGAAAAGCTGTGTCTTTCGGGGCAAAACAAAAGAGTGAAATGTTTCCTTTGCCCGAAGACGAGACGCGTAAAAATAATCACGCTGTTTCTTTCTTTCTTTTTTTTCTACTTTTTCCGCGACAAGCGGAAAGCTGTAACGACGCTAAAGAAGCTGCGTCGAGATGGTTAGCGCCGAGACGACAATAATCGGCGGCAGACGCGTGGTTATAGATATTCCGTGCTCGCCCGTTTCTTTCCTGGGCGCGCCGTTGAGACTGGCGCAAGCTCGGGCGCTTACTCGCGGCAATGGGGACACAGGAAGTGGCTCCAGGAAGTAGTAGGCCCTCTCCGACAGAGTTTCTATTTCTCGTGTGGGCACGAATGGTGGCTAGATAAGGTACGCGGGTCTCTTCGTGGCACTCTATTTACGGGCAGGCGTTATCTTTTATCTGGGTGCGCGGCCCTGCGCCTCGTAGCCAACAGATTTTCAGCGGCCCAGTTTCTCTTTTGGGGGCTTAATCGCCTCAGTAGGCACCGGTGCGAGGACGAAAACGAAAGACCCCAGGTTCGGACGGGCTGTTCAGGAAGTTTACACGTAATCCGGTTTATAAGAACAACACCGACCCACTCGGCGCTGAATCTCGATGCTGTTTTTAAAAAACTGTGTCGCCGGAGTGGTTCCTTGTGGTCAAGAGGGAATGGTCAAGTATGCTGTGTGATGCCAGTGCACGTTAAAGAACACCAGGTGGTCGAAATTTCCAAAGCTCTTCCATTATGGCGTCTCTTAAAAACATATGATGGTTTTGAGACGTGAAAACCCAGATATTATTACTACAAATGACCACGGCGTAAAACAAACAAAGAAACAAACAAACAAACAAACAAACCAACAAACCAACCAACAAACAAACAAACAAACCAACGAACAAACCAACGAACAAACAAACAAACAAACAAACCAACAAACGAACAAACAAACCAACCAACAAACAAACAAACCAACAAACAAACCAACCAACAAACAAACAAACCAACAAACAAACAAACCAACAAACAAACCAACAAACAAACCAACAAACAAACCAACAAACAAACCAACAAGCCAACAAACAAACCAACAAACCAACAAACAAACCAACAAACAGACCAACAAACCAACCAACTAACAAACCAACAAACAAACCAACAAACAAACCAACAAACAAACCAACAAACCAACAAACCAACCAACAAACAAACAAAAGAAGACCACGTGACGACGCAACAAGCTCACTTGCGCGAGTGCCTATACGTGCCATGATTGTAGTGCTCCCTTACGTTCCGTGTGCGAACGACTGTAGCTGTTGGCCGGGTCTGCTGCTGCGTCGACAGGACAGTGACATTGGTGGTGGCTGGGCGATAACGGAAGCTTTAACTACAGTGGCAACACAAGCGATAACCACTGCGTATGCCTATCGCTGTGGTGAAGCGTCGCGTGAAAATCGCAACGTAATGGAGCACTGCAATCACGGTGCGCATAGGTGCGCAAGCGGGTAGGTCAGGTGGTATTTTTTTTATTTAGTAGGCATCTGTAGTAAACAGAAAAAAAACAGTAATAATTACCAGATATAGAGTTAGAATCGGATATTTTAAACTCGATCTGCAGCTTTCTGCATATAATTTTTTTACTATCTTCGTTGATTCCAAATTTATTTTAGTAAATATTGCCTAATTAGGCAGTTAGCAGCAATTAGCAGAAAAAGAATGAGTTTGACTAACTCCATGCACTAGTAAGCAACGTGCTTTTGGTCTGATCGTCGTAGAGCGCGTCGGCATATTTTAAAACTCTGGCCACAGAGATAGCTGGGGCAACCCGCGTATAGGCGATAATACATTATGACGTGAAATAACGTTTATGCTGGTACCGTTATGACGTTAATTAGCTTTGCATGAACGTTATATCAAAGTTCGATGTAAAATGTTACATATTGGTGATGACACCATTACTGTTATATGTGTACAGACACACTAGCGTATTTTTATCGCTTTTTAGAGGAAGTGATCGGCTATTTTGCCACGCGCTTGCGTCACGGTCATGATAGAAGACATTATTGTCCGGCCACGTATTGGGTAAATCAAGCCTAACTTATCTTCTCACGTATACTTTGAGGAGAGATCAAAAACTAAGTGGTACGTTTGCAGATTCGAGCAGGGATGGCCGCATTATAGAAAACTCACTCTACCGTACTACGTGTAATTCACTGGAGGAGGAAAGTTTAAGCGGAAGGACAGGGAGGTTAGCCGGTTCTCAGACCGGCTGGTTACCCTGTGCTGAGGAAAGGGGAGAGGGGAATAAAAGACGATAAAAAGAAAACTAATGTTGCGAAGAGAGACAGAGAGAAATTACAAAAAAAAATAGCGACAGAGGAAAGGCAACATCACAGAGCATAAGACACTAAAGTCTGTCTCCGAGGCCATTCTTCTGGGCTGAGGATGGGCTCGGCCAATGACCCAGAATCCTTTGTTCCGACAAAGGCATTGGAACTTATACATGGACACCTGAGAAGTTGCAGGGCTTACATAAGTTCTTTTGTAGCATAAATTATATTTGCGTGGCCATGACGTTATTTCATTTTTTTATTGCTACTAATCCAAGAATCGTTACGTTTTGAATAACGTGACGTTTAAGGAACAACCTGTTTGAATAGTAAGATTGGTCACACAATTTATTTCTTCTTATTGCGACCTCTAATTATTTTCTAACAGTTGTGGGGCCTGTTTCTACTCAAGATTCTGGCTTCACCTTCTCCCATGATGATGATGAAAACTTCTCCCAATGCACACATTTTTTTTTTTCAGGATATGGAACTGATTAATTTCCTGATCAGTCTCTTCAAGGAGTACTATCCATGGGCTCTTGGTGAGTGTAACACTACGACCATTACACGCGTGGCGCCGACACAATATATTACCGTAAACTCTGAAAGTCATATCGGAAAAGCAGTATACATGGAGCAAATTTACAGGAACAGAAATACGAACGTAGGGCGCTGCCCTCCCTACAATGTCATTTCACACTTTTAGTTGGGCGTTATCGCGAAACCTGGATAGGTAAGAGCAGTGCGTAGAAAAATACACGCAATATATTCATCAGCGCATGCATAATAGAAATAGCACAATGGAAACGAACACAAAAACAAAGGTGGACCAGACACAAAATATGACCTTCTGCTGTAGAAGAAAGGAAGGAAAGTCACAGTGGTCGGCCGGACGGCGGTACTTTCAGGTGAAGACATTGATGGAATACAGGGACCACGCAAACTTTAATGCCGCACCCGTTCTTACGGCAACAAAGCTCGTGGTAATCGTGGTCTGGGTAATTAAAATTAACCGTCATTGTCATCAATAACAACAAATAAATAAATAGTGGCAACTCATGCTGCTCAGTAATCACCGATTTTTATCAGTAAAAGCTTCGCTGAAGCAACCTCTTCCGGCGCTATGTATTTATCTGACATCATACACATTTCCCACGACAAATTCGTCTAGGTGACCGAGACAAAATTCTTGCCGAAACCGCTTACGAAACATGAATTGCGCGCCCTGAAAAAAGCAAGAGGACAGGATCAGGTCGTGTCAGATAACAACATGCAGGTCTTGAAGAAAGAGAAGCGATTTTTTAGGCTGTCGAAAACGATGAGCAACGTATATTGTTTTCAGTTTGATGCTTTTGTTATTCATGAGCCTGTACCAATAAGCCCAGTTTTTTAATGTTTATCCCGTAGATGACATTTCAAATAATCTAGAAAGTTTAATAAAAACATAAACGTGCTGTACCTTTCGTGCAAAAATACTACACGATGTTCTGTAATGTTAGTGCTATTTCTGGGAGTGAACTAACTTTGCGGTCGTTTGCACAATTGTTGTTGCCGGAGTGCACAAAAAAAAAGCTAATTTGTTGGCAAGATTCACAGCGGTTGCTGCTACCGCACAACAACAGTTTCAGGCAAGGCGATGTTGTGCGCATGAAGGAGTGCCAAGAACGACATTAGAGTTCAGAAGGCTAAATTTAGTATACGCAAACTTACCGGTAGTACATTTTATAGAAAACCGCAGAGAAGCGTGGTCAGCATTGTCGGATTCGTATTCAGCGGAGGTAGTTTAGTGTTGTAGAATTTGTCCTATAGCAATGATGAAGGTTACATCGTCGAGGCAACTTTCATTACTGCTTTTGAGCTAATGCCAGGTTCGTATTAGTATGGTGGAAAGAGAAAGAGATGCATTGCAATGGAGGCTGATATCTGATGCGAATGCCTATTTGACTGCCGCTATAAACACGGGTAAAATTTTATTTACTTGATTTACTATATTAAAACTAGAATTAATAAGGTAATTCACCTACATAAACTCCTTTACCCTTCAGAGCTTCTTCATTTTAGTTGCGACATTTTTGAATATCCAGCTAAAACGAACATTTATGCCAACAGATTTTTTTCTTAGAAAAATTAAATAGACTAACTGAAAAGCAAGTACATTCTGGGAATGAAGATGTATTTTATTCAATGCTGTAACCTCCTGCTGTAAGTCAAATGAAGGTGGATTCATGTGTGAACAAAGTTGTATGTACGAGGGAAGATTGATTTCATTCATTGATTTGACCACATGTCATAATGCCATCGGGTGCTGTGGAGTATCTGATAAATAAAAAATAAAGAATAGCATAGCATAGAGTATAGCGTAGTGTACCATATCACATCATAGCATAGCATAGCATAGCATAGCACTGCATAGCACAGCACAGAACAGCATAGCATAGCATGGCATAGCACTGCATAGCACAGCACAGAACAGCATAGCATAGCATGGCATGACATGGCAAGGTATGATAAAGCATGCCATGCATGACACGGCATCGCATAGCAAAACATGGCATAGTATAGCGTAACATAGCAGAGCATAGGATAGTATGGCATAGCATATGGCATTCCATAGCATAGAATAGGAGGATCTGTCACCTCCACACAAGTACAAATGACAGAGAAGGAGCGACAAATAAGCACATGTGTTGATGGAAAGTCATGAATGAAAGAATCGGACGAAAAATATTGCGGGCTATGCGAAAATGAAGTGAGAAAAGCGCAGGATTTGGAGCGTTTAATGAGTTCTAACGTTTTTATAGCTCTCCCAGAATTTATAGAACGGCGTCATAGCAGCCTACGTAGTTTTGTGAAAGAATCGCATTTTTACTCTACGTTTTTTGTTTTTCAGGCTTCATCATGGTGTACGATATGCCCTGGCTGTTCAACAGTAAGCATTTCATTTATTGTGCATAAATTAATTTTTTTTCGTTAGACTACGTTACACCTGACAAAATGGTATCATGCTGTGCGAATGGTATTATGCCGAGACTCACTCTGTTGGGAGGCGCATCTAATTTTACCAGAAATTCATTTAAGATGGGCACCACTTTCACAGCTCAGTGATTTTGACGTGCTGGTGCTTGAACGATGGCCACACTTTATATTAAAAAAAAATCCTCTTTATCGTGCATTGCGAAAAACTATCCGTTAATCACCGTGACGGCGTGCTCGATAATTTGTGATTCAGTTTGAAGACGTTCAAGAGTATCAAGTTTTCATTCAAGCGTACCTCTTTGTCACATACGGTGATGCTCCGCCGGCCGGTCTAAAATTGGCTTGCGGCAGACTCACATGCTTCCATTTTACGCTCCGGCCTGCGACGCCTGAAAGGCTTCCAAGTGGTACATTTCAAATTTATTTGCAGGCCGGTTGACCTGTGCACGGTTGCACGTGCGGTGATGTTTGGGTCTGACTGACGTACTCATGGCACGGAAACATGATACGAAACATGTATGCATGACACGCAAATTTCATTAAAAAACAGACAAGCACTTAATTGAAAGAAGGGCATACAATTGGCGAAAGTTAACAAAAATTAACTAAAAAGCAAAAACACAAATAATAGATAAGAAAGGATGCTAAAAAACCATGTTCTGAAAAAACATTGCATGTACAAATTTACGCAACACGGGATGTTGATAAAATAACTGCACATGATGGAAGCAAAAGAGATATCAAAGAAAAAATTTCAAACACGTCGCGCTGGCGCTACTGAGCGACGCAGCGCACTTGAAGAAAATTATTTAAAAGCTGGGAACAATTGATTGATAGATATGTGGGGTTTAACGTCCCAAAACCACCATATGATTATGAGAGACGCCGTAGTGGAGGGCTCCGGAAATTTCGACCACCTGGGGTTCTTTAACGTGCACCCAAATCTGAGCACACGGGCCTACAACATTTCCGCCTCCATTGGAAATGCAGCCGCCGCAGCCGGGATTCGAACCCGCGACCTGCGGGTCAGCATGCGAGTACCTTAGCCACTAGACCCGCGGCGGGGCTAAAAGCTGGCGTTAATAAAATAACGGTTGCAAAAAAAATTCTTGATGGGAAGTTCAATATGAACCAGTCCAGCTCGTGGTTCACGAAAGTGAGTTTGACTTTGAACCAGCGAGAAGCGCAGTCGTCGATTTCGTGAGTCTCGCGTAGGCGGCGAGAATGGAGTGTCCCGCGCAACGTATTGAGACGGACACCCGGTGTTGCCGCCGTCTCAACACGCTGCACAGGACACTCCGTATACTCGCCGCCTACGTGAGACTCTCGAAAGCGATGAGCGCGCTTCTCGCTGGTCCAAAGTCAACTCACTTACGTGAACCACGAAATGGGCCTGGTTTGTATCGAGATTTTTTTTTTGTTGCAACCGTTATTTTATTGACCCCAGTTTTTAAATATTGTTTAGCCTGCACTGCGTCGTACGAGATGTATTCGAGAGCACGATCTTTTTTTAGCAATATTTCTTTGTTTTATTTCTTTTGTTTTCTTCATGTCCGCTTAGGTAATTAAAATTCTGCGTCGTTTGTTTGTTTGTACTTGCAATGTTGTTTTATTTTGGAGCGTTGTTATAGTTTTGCAGTTGTCCAATTTTCATCGCGCGAAATCGATTTTTGTCTGCTTAGTCCATTTTTCTTATCTCTCGCCCTTGTCCTTAGTTTAATTAAATTTTTGCTTATGTTAATTCAGATGTTTATGTATGCTCCCTGAGTCCGTCGGCCACACCGAAATAGCACTAGACGTGCCGCCGCGCACGGGCCGACCGACCTATGCAAATTTGAAGTGTACCACTTGCAGGCCGCTCAGGCGTCGCATGCCCAACCGTAAAGCGAAAGCCTTAGAGTCTGCCGCGATTACATCGGCGGACCTAAGTAGAATAGTGTGGCACTTTTTTAAATTCCTTTGTTTTGGTGTTATACGAAGCATAACAGCTTTGGGGAGACTAGGTTTTGTAGTTCCTGACTTTGGTGATGTCCCACCAAGAAGGTGATCGCGAATTACACCGTCCGCAGCTGATTCTCTTACGAGGTAGGAGACGTCACAAATGTAAAATTTGTTCTGCTGAGAAAAAGACGCATTATCGGTTGTTCCTACCCCCCCAACCCCCCCCGAGGGGGGCACAACCATAGAATATGCTTGTGATGTCATGTAACAGTGATGACTCCATACATGGGGAAAGAAGCAAAAATAATACAGCAGTCGTGCCCGCAAGCTAGGTTCTTATTTTGTACGTGGTCCTCCTTGGTGGCGTAGTGGTTATGGGGCTCAAACGCTGACCTTGAGGTCCCGGATTCGAATCCCATCCGCTGCTATCACCTTTCGATGGAAACGGAGTGCTAGATGCCCGTGTACTTTGATTAAGGCACGCATTAAGGAACCCTAGGTGCTCAATTTTTTCGAAAACCTTCATCAAATCATCCCTCATCGTGTTTTCGTGATTTCAGCTCGTAAAACAATAACAATCATTATTATTTTGTGGGTGGTCTTTAGATTTATTAGGTTCATTCCCTGTTTCATTTTTGAAACTTTCTTGCATGAAAGAGTATAATAACGTTTATTAATCGAGCCACCGATGACTGACCTTGCTTCTTTCAGTGTCTTTTAATTACCCAGTCCATCTAATCACCTGCTCGTATTTGCATTTTGTTTCTTTTTCATAATGACACGCAGCGGCTTGGAAAGTGGTCAAGTCCTGGCTTCCCGCTGAAGGCGTGGACCGCATCAAGTTCGTCGACAGGAACACCATCACAGAATTTGTGTCTCCCGAGAATCTGCCCGACTACATGGGTGGCACGGTAATCATTCCCTCCTACACCTACACTCCGCACCGCGATCGATCAATTGACCGAGGAAGGCTCGCTTCGCGTGAGACAGCTAGGAATGAGTGGGCGTTGTGACTTCCGCCTTCCTTCACCGTCCACTGCCTGAACACGGGATGATGGACAACTAATTAAGTAGCTATCGCACGATGTGAAAACTCATATGACCGTGATTTGCTCGAGCATCGCTCAGAGGTTTTGGTGGCCTCCATCTGTCACTCTTTGCACCGTTCGTGTGTCTCTATGGTCAATGAAATCGTAATTATGTAGAAAAAGAAACAAACAGACTGGGACTTCCTGGTTGCTCTTGATCTAGATAAATGTTTATTAATATGCTTCTGAATGCCCCAAATCAATCAATCAATCAATCAATCAATCAATCAATCAATCAATCAATCAATCAATCAATCAATCAATCAATCAACCAACCAATCAATCAATCAATCAATCAATCAATCAGTCAATCAACCAATCAATCAATTCAGTCTGTTCGGGCTGTCAATTTTATTATTTCGTGTCATGTTAATATTAGGACATGAAATACATAGACGAGGTTCCTACAGTGCTAGAGTGAAAGAACGAGTCGAAAGAGGAAAAAGAAGTTTTTACAGATCTTTCGTACTTTAAGAATGGGTGAAAGCGAATATTTCGTGGGCCAGCACGATGAAACGGGGCATTACGACAAGAGACGCACTGCTAGTTTCGGACATGGAATTGTTCTTCAGCCACTGCACATCAGTTCTCGCAAACGAAATTAAACGTATACGCGGCATGCAAATGCGCTCGATCTAAGATAACATGCGCTCGATATTTTGTAGAAACACAGTGTCACACTAAAGAATGAAACGTGCACGACGAAATTCAGTGACGAACACTTTTTGAAAACTTCAAACTTCATCCTATATTATGAGCATGATCATATATAAGTGGTACATCTAATTATTAAAAAAAATCATTTCTGTTTGTGGTACGTTTATCAACCAATATTGCGCGCGCCCAGCGATTGAGCCCACTACAGAACACTAACAAATATAGTGGCACCATCAAAATCACTTCCGCATGGGGACGTATGATGTATAGAGATTGGCATCCTGACTCATTAGTCGTGGTCCACTCCTTCATTACGACGCTATGACAGTTAATTTCTCATTGGTGATCTTACGTGAATGTCCACTATATTATATCTCAGCATCGTGTGCATATGACCAGCCGCTTATTATGTGCCATGCCTACGCCATCTTCGAATGAACGGCATGTTGCTCTTGCAAGCGGAAGGAACCTGTTACGTTTAGCCAGTGACTAAACTGTAGCCAATGCGGGCATACTTTTTGTCTTTCATAGAAAGAAAACAGGAAGACGATCGGAGTTCATTTCTTTCCTCGTGTCTATGCTTCCTTTTCTGATTTTTTTTTACATTTGTGCATTCGCTAGTTGTTTCCGCTTTTTATTGTGGTGACAATTATTTGGACAATATGGAGAGGTTTTTGCCGTCGCCATTACCGTCGCCGTCATGTCACGTATAAAGTCTAAATTGGCGCAAGATCCCCCCAGTGCGTGGTACACTCTACCTGCTGGCATTAGCGCAAATGAATGTGGCGAATGCGGCTGAAGTACAGATCAAAAGAGCGGGACCATCTCCGTCGCTCGCAGGACGCATGCGATAAGATGGCCCCGCCTGTTAGACCGGCCGTCCAATGCTCAAGCAGAGAGGGGACGACCTGCACGTCTTTAGCGAGCATATGAAAGACGCGTGTTGGGTGTTGCTCGAGCAGCAACCAAGGTTTATGCAAACTGGTAGCGTAACTTCTACAGAAGTCAGTCACAGTTTTTTTTCAATGAAGAAACTCGATGCTAGCAGCCGTTGCCTTCGTCGGCGTGGCGAGGTGAAAGAGGGGGAGAGGACGCGCATGCGCAATGGGGCTGTAAACGCGGCGGGGAAAAATGCTTAGAGAAGAAAGAGGGGAGAGCGAGGGTAAGTTAGCAGACTGCTGCCTGCATTGATATTGCGAGGTGAGAGAGGGGGAGCGTAGGAGAGGAAGAAGGGGGAGCGGATGCGCATGCGCAGTAAAAGTGGACACGTTGCAGATTGGATCTCGACCCTAACTCCTTTATTCTAGAACTTCCCTTCACTCAAAGCTTCGCCTCCACTTGAGAAAGCCGATGGAAGCACCATCTCTAGGCACGGGAAGTCACTGCATATCAGCGATAGTCTGCTGCGATTCTTGAGTAGCGCAGCGTCATTTTCAGCCGAGTGGTGGCACAGTGCTCAACTCTGTCAAGTGAAGGGTGAAAGTCGAGTGGAGGAGCGCTTGTGAATACGGGGGTAAGCTGCTTCGCAGCTAAAATCGAGGAAGCAAGGTTGTTTTATTAGCCAAACAGTGTACTTGCAGTACACACCGATAGCTTTGCAGATGAAACTGTGACACAACTGTGTCACGAGCACAATAGCCTGATAGTTCGAAGACTCACGTTGCCCAATCGCGAAAATCCACTGTAACGAGACAGCAGCCTTGAGAATATCGCTTTGGCAGCTATAGAGTACCACGTCTCGTTGCTTTTAGCGCGTCGCATTCACCGTCGCCAAAGGAGAGGGCACACCGGCCGTGCGCCAGCGAAGGTAGTCAACAGTCACCGGAGTGGCTATCGACACATTTTGTGGGCTAGTTTAGCTCTGAAATGTCACGCCAGTGAACAGCACATGAGCAAATAAATAAACTACGGAAAGTACGCTCGAAACTACCACGCAAAAGTTGGTGATGCCTCGTTGACCCGGTAATGCGCCGAACGCAAAAGCTTGACAGCTGACCCCCTGGATACAGCCCAATTTAGGACACTCGACCGAAAAATGAGGCAATCAACCGTCTCGTCAAGTGTAAGATAAACCGTATAAAGTAAATTTATAGTTAACTATGAGACATAGAAAGTTACGACTATTCGAAAAAAAGTTATTGTGTTTTTGTTTTGGTTATTTGTTATGCCCGTGACAGTAAGTTTCGGACACTTTTCGGTACAGGTTTCGCGACCGATATAATTTGACCATGAAGCAACGATTAACTTAGATTTTACGAGCGCGTGCTATCTCGCTTTCTTGACAGCCACCATCGGGCGGTCTCTCTATACGTGCTGCGCTCCCAATGTGAAGAGACTGCGCGAAAAGTGTCCCTGGAGGGGCCGCACACCAGCGTTTTCTAGAGTTGCGCCAGATCGGATAAAAAAAAAAAAAAGAGTTAGCCGCCAGCCGCACTTCAAGTACCATTACGATTTGTTGCTATCGCATTGATTGCTTTACCCTTGCAGTGAGACTGTGTCGTTTTCTTTTTTTTTGTCTGTGACTTGGTGGGGGAGACTGATGGAGGGTGGCTGCTGGAGACATGTCTACAAAACTGTAACGCGAACGATAATGTATAGCTGTTTACGGTCAGAAGTCCCTCTAGTTTTCATTTTTTTTTATCCACCTCGCAAGTATACCATCTTCGAACCGCTGTTTTGCGGGCGTATAAAAGCTATAGCTATCTCAACGACAACATTCTTTCTGTTAGTCTCTAGATGCCGAAACGAAGACGCTGGAGAACCATTTACAAGGATCCAATACAAGCAAATTCAGCCCGTCTTCGCGGGCTGGAACTACAAAATAAATTGAAACAGCCCGTCGGGACGGTATATATAGCGAACGTCTCGTGAAAACAGAGCGAGAACTGATGGGCGTTTTCTGCTTTTTGAAAAAAAAAAAAAAACTTTTGGTGGCTACCTGATTTAGATGGTCAATACATATATAGGAACTGCCCGCGAGGACAACATGTGTACCGGATACGACAAGCTCTGCTATGATATGAAATTCAGATGTCGTGTGCGACATTTGCTGCAGTAAATAAACTTAGCGTAAACGAAGAACTGATTTAGTGACCGAGTATCGGCATTTTTTTTTGCGGCTGGTTTTTAGCAACATCCCCCAGATGCACTCTTTTCAGTGGTGCCTTTAGCATCGCCTATAAAATTTTGTTACTTGTTCATTCTTTCTGAAAGGTATGGTTCGACAGGGTTCTATTATCATTTATCATTCTCATTTAAAAGGGTGCTGGTAAATGAAAATAAAAAAGTACACTTCTTTTAAGCCGATGCTTTCTGAGGCCTTTGAGCTGAATCAGAATAAAAAAGTTCGCTTCACCAGTGTCATACTTCTATGTCCCGGTTTATTTTACTGTGACAGCGGTTGTAAATCTAAACTGAGTTTGCTGTGTTCATCCATTACTCCGGATTCCCTACCTCGACAGGCAATCTAGTTTGTCTGAATTTTACTATCGTCACACGAGGGAAAGAAAGATCGACTTTACGTTTACCTACCAGCGCTGTCGGTAATCGAACGGTTGCTTCTGACGGCCAGCGCAAGCAGGACAAAGGATAGAAGGAAGTGTACATGACACAGAACTCCCTCCTCACTTACACAAAACTGAGAGCTGGCGACATCGTAGTTCTCTTACTAAAGAGTCAATCTTCGTATTTTGTCACGGGCGGTGCGCTCCAAACAGAATCCGAAAATTTGCGATGAGGAGGATACAACTTTATTGGCGCCATGAAATGGGCCAAGTGACGAGGTTCAGCGAAGAGGAAGACACTCTGTACGTGCATTTTCTGGGCGCACACCGAGAATATTGTTACACAAGGCAAGGTAAATTAATGGGGGTTTTTAATGGGCCCTGAGTCCGCGATCACAGTATAATGATGATGATCTCTACCGCCATGGCTCGTACCCACTCACAGGGATCGCAGTGGAGGCAACGTTGTCTTCATTCTCTACCCGTGCTTCTCTTGTATTTCCTGGTAGTGATACTTCTTATCAATATGATAGAGGCGCTCCAGATATAATTCTGTAGTTGACAACCACGTTTCCAGCATCGCAATTTGAATCTTCAGAAAAAAAAAATGTATACAACATTTAGGGCAAGTTCTCGATGGGCATAGCGGCAAAATCGGACACGTGTAGCTCATGTTGACTATAAAGTACCTTTATTTTTTTCTTTGGGTTAAAAAAATGAGAGAGAGTGATCTAGGTACTTTATAGTTATTGACGACGCGAATAACAAGTGTTATAGGCACGATAAATTTCTTCAAGCGGTGGTTGCCGGCAGAAAGCAGCTCATCTTGCGCAGCCAGTGTTACAAATGCCATGGTCACAATTCTTAGCTCTCCAAATCGTTGATAACCTAGAATATTTCTCCGCTGCATCTCTGTGCGTTTCAGCAAGTGGAGTTGTAAGGACAGTGAGAATTTATCAGGGGCACAACGACGTAAAAAGCCAATGCACTGAGCGCAATGCTACTGCGCAGGACCTAGCCCTTCTTCTAGCGGAAATGTGAAATGCCCCTTGATCTCTCTCTCTCTGGCTCTCATTTCAGCGGCACCTGTTGTCCCAGCGCCCAAAGAAACGCATACAAAAACGGCAGATGGTATAGTGAAGCAAAATCAGAAATGCGAATTGGCAATGACGATGAGCAAGGAGGCGGAAAATTACCTTTGCCTCTGACGTGCGACGCCTTTATACGGCGCGATCAGCATGCAGCAAAAACGTATAATACTATAGTGTCACATTTCGAACGCACTACACACGTATACCTGATCTTGGCATAACTGTATAGAAAATGAATGCGATTGTCGGTCACGCATGGCTCACTCGCACAATTGACGCCGTTGTCATGCCACTCGCGGAGTGAGTGATTCGAGCTAAATTTATCCCCTCATTCGCCCATCATGCAGCCACTGGTATCGATCCGAGCCGGAGATGGCGTCGTCTGGGAGAGCTCACTCTGTCGTAGCTGTCGGTGTAAACGGTCAAACTCTTGACATGCGCTCACGGGAGCCATAGAGCCCTGCCATTAGTTGCGCAAAATGGGATGCTTGTTCGGCTCTGGTTGCCCCGCGTTCTATGCGCAAGAGACGCAGATGTGGCGTGAAGAGACTCGGATGGCAACGCGGCAGGCGTTTGAATTCTCGCCCCTTACATCTTTGATGAGGGCGGCCACATTAAGCGTAATGAGTGATCGTGATTGCAAAATCAGGCTGTATAGGAGCCTCGATTAATGTGTTATAACTTAAGCGTGTCAGCTTCGCAATGAATGGATAAACGCCACATGCGTATTTCCTTCTTCACCTTCTGTATATGCTCGCGCTTTTACGCCCTCCGCATCAAGCCCAACAAATTTCGCATACCCCAAGGCGACGGCGCGCGAAATACTGGCCACTCCAGAATTTGAACACCCGAAAGATAAAAGAGATAAAAAGAATGCGCTTAGATTTTAGCAACGTTTTTACCAAAATATTTTCAGACGATACGCGGCCTTCAGAGTGCTCACCAGAATCACTGATGACCGGAGTGGAAAAAAATTGCCCGCAGCTTCCCTCGGGGGAACACTGAGGAGGATGCGGAGCATATAATTGGTTAACGGGGTGTTAAAGTGCGACTTACTTGGGTCGATGGCTAAATTGGTTAACGTGGTTGTGAAATGGGGTGTTAAATTGCGACTTACTTGGGTCGATGGCTAAATTGGTTAACGTGGTTGTAGGAGGGGGTGTTAAATGAGTGAACACGTACACACGTATGCGAAAGGGCGGCGCTGGTCGAAGGGACGTCGATCATTGTGTTTGTGGATTCGTTGGAATTCATTTCACCGCGACCTTGGACGTCGACGCGCCGTACAAACCAACCGACGAGCGGCAACTGAGCGAGCGAGCGCCGACCTTGAGTATATATACAGCACGACGGCGCATGCACTGTCAGCTGTTGAATGTTCTCGAAGCGCGACGCCACATGCGCGTCCACTGGAGAATCAGGAGAATTGTAGATGTCGAACGCGGTGTGTAGAGGAGGAAGGGTGCACAGATGGTGGAGGAGTGAAGCGCGCGCGGTGTGTAGAGGAGGAAGGGATGCACAGATGGTGGAAGAGTGGGCGACGGCGCGAAGGCGCATGCGCGCGCGTCAGCTGTCGAATGTTCGAGAAGCGGTGCGGACGGCGCGGACGGCGCACTACAAGGCGCGAGTATAAGATGCTTCCGCATCTAAAAGTAGAATATTTTTTTAATTGAATGACGTCACGTCGTACATGCGGAGCTCGACGAGCTTTAGACGCTGAAGCTGCTCTCTAAGTAATAGATGGGCAACGCATAGTGGTATCACGTAGCTTGAAGTTGTACTCATACGCAGGATGCGTTTGCAGTTATATAAGTGCATGTTCAGACGCGAGCTGTCTCAAAACAACGCGACATCGATAACTGCTACCTCTGCAATCTGGAGTGCGCCGCTTCATCTCTTCAAACTACTGCAGTGCTAACGTCTACATGTGAACGTATAGAAGCAGGTGAACAGGCCATCATTAGGCTAAACTATAGTAGAGAAAAGCCTCGCGTCACAGTCTTGGGGCGAAGTCACGTGTGCACAAAAGTAGCAGTAGTAAACAACTTTATTAAGGCAGCTGACGGTTTCCTGAATGGCGAGGGCTGTCAGGCCATGCCTGGTTGCCACCTCGTCAGCGCGTTTGATGGCCCGGAGCTGGGCGTCCAGGCTTGTAGTCGTGAGGATTCTATCATAGGCCTCACCTGAAGGTCACTGTCCTAGGAGGTCTGGTGCGGGAGGGTCCTTGCTGCATCCCCAGATGATGTGGTCCAAGGCTGCGGTCTGTGTCTTGCAAAGAGTGCACTTAGATAGAGGAAACAAAAACAGCAGAAGCAAGTGGTGGTAAGGCATCTTATCTCGCCACCATTTCAAACGGCCCTAAATGCTTCCACGTGTGACTAAAGTCGTGCGATGTTGAGGCGTGGCAATCGTAGTGGCTCTATACCAACCAGCATTACCGAAATCTACCGCAAACCAAGCATCGCACGGCGAATTCTTGCGGAACTCGACGCGATATGGACACATTTGGAGAGCCGGAGCAGCAAAACAATGACATCAGGGGGAGGTTGCCTCGGGAGATCCGATTGTCCGACGTAGTATTCTTTCTTCTTTTTTTCTGTGTCCGATAACTTGCGGCAACAGCTGTCAGTGAGAGCCGGAACAGTCGGCTGGTTATTTTCTTCCCCCCCCCCGAAGGCTCGCGGACGCATTATATTCCGAAGGAAGAAAAAGAAGACCTGGCGTAGTCGTCTTCTTTCCCCGATTTGTTTTGATTGTCGCGTTCTGAGACCATGCGCGCGCAACTGGAGCCGACATCTTGGGAGCTTGAATGAGAATCGGTAAGCGAGCTAGAGCAGCGCCGAGGCATTGTTGCTCGATTGATGTGTTTGCGTATGTGCTCGCGACACACAGCTATGAGCCTGGCGATCGCGGTTGGGTCTGCGATCTCGTCGGTAACAAGCGTGCCGTGGTGATTTGTGGCTACTTCGTTGCGATTTTTCGCTTGATGCTGGGTGTCGCTAAAATCAACGCGCTTCAGAACGTTTCGCCGTTGCGTTTCGCCCATGTCAGACGTAGCATGTTTCTTTTGGTTGCGCCGTACTTGTCTTCGCGAGTTCCGAAGCTATGGCTTGAAAGCAATGTGTTAGCATTGCTGAACGTGTGTTTTGAGCGGTAAGCACGTTTTTATTCCTCCGATACATTCCGCGAAATGTTCTGGAGGTGTGAACAACTTGCCCTGAGCTGTGTGTTTATGTTATCTTGCTCTACCGTGTACCTGACGTACTACTAACGCTTACGTTCTTGAAAGAATGCAAATAATCTTTCTTGTTACCGCGTAACGTTGAGCTGCTTACATAGGAATGTTGTGCCTGTGTGATTTAACGTATGTTCTTTGTTTTTTTTACCTTTCTGCAGCAAAAGCTTCCCTTCCGGGAGTACTCGTGGGACGATGTAGACTTCATTATCAACGTTGCCAGTCCTGAAGTGAGTCACTACTTAGTTTTCCTCTTCTCTAAAGACAGCATACAGTGCTTAAAAGCTACCTGTCTGGCTTACCTGACACACAGCTCTGCACTTTATTTGGATCACACGTTGGCTAATACGGATCATGTATGTTTGTACCCATCGGCACGATAGTGAATCACGATTTAGAACTAACACAGGGGTCCTTAGCAACTTCGCACTGCACGATGCTCAGTTAAGGTGGACGTATAAAGTGTTAGAGATAAATGGGAATCGCGTTCTATCATCACTATTCTGACGAGAGCTTGAAGAGGTAGTTACTGGAAACGTGAATGGCTCACTTTGCTTTATTCCAATTCAGAAGAGCCAAATGTGTGTGCATTAAACGAATAAAAAGTGGCTGCTATTTGGCGTTGCATCGCTATCATGCTAATTTTGTTCGTATACGCATTTGAATAACACCAAGAAAGAACGACTGCACTTGCAACTGTGTAGACTTTTTCGGCTATATGCAAACAGTAAAGAAAAAAAAAACATGATAGCTCCTATCAACATGGCACTGGTAAACCTTGGGTGGAAGTAATGCAAGTATTGCGTCAAATGGCTTTAGTGAAGACGTAACGAATTAGTGCACATTATAGTATAGAATGCTATAGAAATGTTTGTACGTTCGAATGCCCCGCAATTCGGAAGATTACGCTTTATATGGGAACGTGGGAAACATGAGAGAGGGCTGTCCGAATGAGCCTGAAAATTCCACTTTAAGCAGAGCGATTTGAGCGGGAACATCGCGCGTTTTGACATTCGAATGTCTGCACAGAAAGCAACAACTCACGACAAGAACGAAATAAACTTACGCGAATCTAGTACCCTTTGTTTTAGACCGCTGATTAGCAGTCTACTTTCGCGTCTGGTGCATCAACGTTGCAGAGAAGAACGCCGAGTTGTAGGAGCCACATACTCGTAGGGAATGTGCCGTACACATATATGCCGTGAGTGGCAGTTATTCGAAGTGACTGGCCGTTTTAACGAACCGAAAGAAGGAGGCGCTGATGGGTATGTTGCAAAAAAAAAAAGGTAGCACGACTGACATGGAGTAGTAGTACAAGTGCATGTCATAACTTCAACATTTGAAGCGAGATGGACAACGCGAGGCTAATCATTTTAAGCTGTATGTTGCAGGTCGCGTGGTACACGTCACGGTGAAAATGCGCTACGCCGGGTCCTCGTCACCGACCGCTGTTTGTTATCAATTGATAACACAGTAATCTCTAACACGTGACATCACACCTCGGAGTATGAACTGTCGCTTACCACGAGGGCGACAGTATCTGTGTCTGAAGAAACACATTGCTTGCCTTTGTTGAGTTCCCTGCGTGTATTGTGCTTCACTGCAATGCAGGACGTGCCCTTTCTTGCCCGCATTTTGGTCTTGCTTTAAAGTCGCGTTCGGGTTGCCGGTCTCACCATTGTTGAAGAGATTAGGTTCAACATGTGTCATGTGCCACGTGGTGACAAGTGATTGCGTCAGAAGTTTCTTCGACTTTGCGTGATGACTGTTTCAGCTCGGTGCTTTGTTGTAGGCTTTGGTCCCATTGCGTCTATTTTAGAATGTACCAGTGCTTCGTAGGCTACTTGCGGTGAATGGGAGGCAACAATATATTCGTGTCGATTCAGTCGATTGCCAATTTCTGCTTTTCAGGAGCCCCTCACCAACCTGCGTACAAAAACTAGAGAGCGGTTTCCTCCTCGCCTATGATATCCTTCCCACAGCTCCTCCTCGTCACTTATTTCTCAAAAGCATGTGCACTTAGCGTTTGATTTGATCAAGATTTCGCGCTTGTCAGCTATGCGTTATCTCTGCGCCTGTGCAGTCGGAATCACGAGTCAGAAGCACGCAAAGTAAAGTGAAGTCATTTGATCCCTCGCACTAGCAGCGCCTCCTCTATTTTATCAATGCCAGCCAGATGCGCCCGATCTAGTTGTTAACGACTCTCTCCTCTAGCCCTTTCCTGTTCTCGCCTAGCCTTTGCGTGTGCTTTGTGGTCATGGCGAAGAGAGCCCATCATGTAGTGTCTCACGACGGAAATCACTTGAAGTAATTTTTTTCTTCACTTGTGTACAGATCCGTGGGGTGGCGTCTTGTATTCTTCGTGTTCACAATGTTGGCTGTCACGCTGGCTCTGTAAAAGATTAGGTGTTTCTAGATAGCGTGTAGCCGTTCGTGGCGCTATGCGAACAACTGATGGGGAAGCGTCACTGCAACGCAACTGCATGCGCCGACTTGAATGTGATGCATTGGCGCCATTGCTTCGAGCCACAATATAGCCCGAAGGAACAGGTCTGACAGACTGTATGATACAGGAGTGGCAAACACATCTATTGAATCTTCGGGGGAAAGCGCGCATGCGCGACGGGAGCAGTGCGAACCCGTATACAGCGCCGCATCCCGGCCACTCCCTGAACGAAGATGGACCGACGGCTCCCGTTGAGAAGGGCACGTTTGCAGTGGCTTTGAAATAATTAAAGGAGGCGTCGGCACTATAAAGACATGCGAGACGAGGAAGAACTGGCGGGTGGCGGAATGGCACAGCAGTCTAGGAGACAATTTACTTGTGATATTTAGTGTACATGGACCAATCGAGCGTATGTATTATAATGACGTCATGGAAATAGCTGTTCCTACGTCACGAAGTGCGCAAAAATGCACGAGAAACCCCAGGGCAGAGTAACGCTTTCGTTTAACGCTTTTATAAGGGTCCTTTCAATGATCTGTTTTTTTTTGGGGGGGGGGGGGGGGCTACATCTAAAGAAAGTGCGGCGAGCACTCATTCCACTAGCTGCTCACATAGGTATCGTTCTCTTTGATATGCTTCTATACGCGCAGCACAATCGTAGCGCCTGTTAGCAGATAGCCAGCTCGTAAAATACGAATGATGACACCATGAACGGCTTGAGGGTACATGCACATGATGACTGTATGCTAGCTTCCTTTATGCGCACCTGTCACGTAAGTGGCAAGAGCAAGACTCAAGAACACCTTTGCTTGTTACCCCACCCCCGCCACACACACGCAAAAAGTTCCATCTAACGACGGCCCTGCTTTCTGATGCAATTGTGATCGCCCACCTCCTGAATAAACTACGGGGCTCTGTGTGAATGCGTTGACCGCCTACCTGAATTATTTTAGCAGTAACAATTGGGAACCTGCGGTGACCGCCGATGCGGGCGAAAAGCAAGACCACCCGCTCTAATATTTCTACATGTAGGCTGCCGCAATGCATATTGTCAATGTGCGTGTGTGCACGACAAAGAGGATGAAGGGTACCCCGCCGCGGTGATCTAGTGGCTAAGGTACTCAGCTGCTGACCCGCAAGTCGCGGGATCGAATCCTGGCTGCGGCGGCTGCATTTCCGATGGAGGCGGAAATGTTGTCGCTTGCTGCTCGAGCCCGGAGCCAGACTGGCCAGCGCTGCAACCGCTCTTCCAAATATACTTTCTAAATTAATTCGAATAATATTGACTCGTTACATAACAACATGTATAGCGGTTGTTGAGGAAGAATAAGGCTCTTGTTTGTCTGCCAGTTGGGAACACGGCTCAGCGCCCGCAATAATTTAGGCGTGTGCTGAAAAGCCCCAGGTTGTCAAATTAAATTCGCGCTCACTTATGGCTCGCTTATAATCACATTGTAGCTTCGCGCGACACATTGCGGAATTTATTTATTTTTCGGATTGGAAAGTGTTAAATGCAGGAGCCCCTCGACGTAGACTAATTTAGGTCACGTAGGAACTGATTATTGTTATTAAATAATGTGAATTGATTATTTTTGGGTGAACGTTTCTTGAAAAAGAGAACTCGAATTCAACGATTCGAGGGCGATGAGCTTTGAAGAGGTGCTTGCCTTTATGCAAGTGCAATATTTTTAGATTAACCTCAAAACTATCGGGAGATGAAAGGCAGTGGTTTCATGGAGATGGGTATGGAAGGTTCTTCTTTACCGCGCTTATAAATTTTGACACTAAAATATTACTACTTAGCCGTAATTTATATTTACGACTAACATTATAGTCAATCCATACATTTAATTGCTTTGGTTGTCTCTGGTTTAGCTCTTTCATATGTGTAAAGACACAAGAGGAGAAAAGGTCATGCCACAATCTGACTGCACAAACGTCCTTTTCTTACTACTTTATCAGTGTTGCTGCTTGAAGGACCATTTCGTATTCCCACTAATTATGACCTGGCGAAGCGTCCCCGTTGTCATTATTGTGGATGCACGCTAGTTCAGCTACTTCATCTGGTAACATGAAGTGCTGGGATACACAGGGTTGTGCACCTTTGGTGTTCAATCAATCAATCAATCAATCAATCAATCAATCAATCAATCAATCAATCAATCAATCAATCAATCAATCAATCAATCAATCAATCAATCAATCGATCGATCGATCGATCGATCAATCAATCAAATCATAATTCTTCGGTTGACTAAACGTATACGTGTACCCGTCATGCCTCCTGTTCCTCCTCTTGTGTTCGTGCCTTGAACGCGGCAGGCTCAGCCAGCTGGGGTTGAGCCGCATCTGAGCAGTTCATCGCTGGTGCAGGTGATTCGTGAGCGGATCCCGCGAACTCCAGCCATCGAGGAATTCTATCGGAGCCAGTTCGGCATGTTCACGGCCCGCAGCAGCGCCGACCCCGACGACCACGCGGCGGCGCTCATCAAAGTCGAGTGCGTATACTACTACACTTCCCGCCATCATCACGCTCAGCTAGTACCACAACACCCTAAAGTTTTTTTTTTTTTTAACGAGCAGTGTTATAGAGAAATCGTACGCCGCAGTCATTCAGGTACGACTGGAAGTCTGGGACAGACCGAGCACCGGGTCTTTTTCTAGCAAACATTTCTTGAGACCAGTGCTATCTAACATTGAAACGATTCACGCCCAGTCAAGAGCACTGCGCAACAAGCAGCGTTCGTGTCTTCCCTCAGCTTGGTCACGCTGAACATACAGGCATACCTAGAGCAAAAATGTGAGCCTTTGCTAACTCGCCAACTTGCTGTGTTGATCGTCCAAGCTTCTTTTTTTTTTTTTGCCTGTTCAGCCTTTCGTCCTGGAACATACGTGTAGCTTGAATGTTGAATGATAGTGACATTCCCAGAGAAACTAACACCCAATGGCGTGTTGCACACGTGCCGAACGAATCCTGACTTCTTGCTCTGGAATTTAAAGTTGGCGCAGCTTGTGGCTTATGTTTGTCCAGTATTCGGTCATCATTCATTTCATTTATTTCTTGTTTGCACTACCTTACAGCACACCTCTGCTATAACTGAATGCTGAGTTCATTGCGGGATTTTTCAGCGATCGAATAGAACAACTTGGTAGGTAAAATGAACGAGTGCCCATCGGGGCTGTGAGCACGTGACGTTTTGTATTCCCGAGGAGCAGTGCCGCTATAAGAAAATTGTAATTTATGCATGAAATTAGGTCCTACTTGAACCAAACGTCACACGTGCATTTACACAGTTTAAACAACGATGTAGCTTGCAATGGAAGTGACATTTGTCGCAGAAAACCATTTGCGGAGACCACACTACGGAACGAAGCCACCAAACGTTTCAGCTCCGTGAAATAGTCTAGGGACTGGTGCCAAATATCATGGCTCAGTTCGTGCCCCGTCTGTTTAAAGTGGCTCTTCGTGAATGCCTGCTGTGAGTATTGAATCCGTTTTTAGGAAAGACTGGCTGAAGCGAGATAAAAAGCCGACCACAGCAGTGAAAAGCGGCTTTGTTGTTTACGTGTTTCTAAGTATATAGACATTCAGCAGAAATCATTGCCGGCGTTAGGCGAACGCCAGTACTGCATTATAAGTTGTTAAAAAAATAAACCTTAACACGATCGTATACATAGGCGTACCAGCCAAGGGAGCAAGGGGGGTGCAAGCCCCCCCCCCCCCACTGAGAAAAGTTGGGGGAGGCTGAGCACCCCCCCCCCATTTTAGACAGTGGTCGCTGTCAGCTGCATGCTGGGAAAAACAATAACTAAGGCAAAATTTTTCTTCACTGTTGTCACTCAATCATACTGTTACGAGAAAATGAGAATATCACGAGGAAATGCAAGAACATAGGGATGATTTTCAAACATTTCAGCAGTGAAGATCATTCCATGAAGGTCCTTTGCGTCGCTTGCTGTAGCACTGCACAGACGGCTAGCGTTGAACAGTGGCCCTATATTATTACACCACTTGTTCATGCTTTTATTCTGCTGTGACTGGCTGATGCAATTATCGATGGGAACGAACAAACCTTTTATGGAACGTCAAAGCATTTGCTGGTTCAGGAAAATAAGTTTTTTTACCGAAAAGTATTAGCATCACTGCTGCTCTGTCGAAGCTGCTGTGAGCCGATGATTGCAACAAATCTTTTTAAATGTTTTAGTTTTGCTGTACTGAACGCGCCAAGAAAAGTTTCCGCTTTAATCTCTCATAAATGTGATCAGCCTTGTTTACGGCAACTTGGAGCTATGGAGGCAGCTCGCAAAGCGGCGATGAATAAAGCAGTGAACTTGAGCTCAGTGGGAAGCTAAAGTAAGTAGATAGAAACGCTCAAAATACCTTTCGTTCCTCAAGGAGTGCTTCACATTTATAAACAAAATTCTTTTGTGAGCTGTTCTTAGTCATTTATAATTTCGTTCAATGATAAAATATTTACTGTTGAGGAGGCCGTCATTAGCGTAATTGTATTCACGCGGAAAGTTGTGAGGTAATGCATACGAAGCGTCGCGCGTAATATTCTTCTGTGCATCATGCAAGACAAACATATACGTGTTGTCCCAGTGCATGCTGCTTAAAATTCACTGTCCTTTTTTACGCTATTTAACAAGTGCTGTGTGAATGAAAAATGATATGAAAGTGCGAGCGCGTCAAAGAAGTTGTCTCTCTCTCTCTCTCTCTCTCTCTCTCTCTCTATATATATATATATATATATATATATATATATATATATATATATATATATATATATATATATATACCAACTGACGAGTGCAGTAGGTTAGCCCCCCCACTCGTGCAAGAGTTGGTACGGCACTGATCGTATATAAACTCTACAGGCTCCCTACTAAGTCTGACATGAACAGAAACGTCGTATAGTGCACAGAAGTGTTCGCGCTCTATTGTACACAGATTTGCTTTGTGCTAAAAAGAGTTGCAAGGAATTGCGGGCCTCTTGAAGAGCGTCATCCATCAAGCGAGATCAAGGATACAATTCTTCGGTTCACGACAACGTCGTACCTCTGCTCGACAGCACACTTCCCTTCAGTCGAAAAGCCACTTGGTGAACGTGTAGCGCTCTTTGCAGTAAATACCGTAAATAGACGATGAAGATTATGCAAACGGTTGGGAAGAGCTTGCTAAGTATGCCTGGGCCTGCTCGACAAAGGGTGCTTCGCTTTCAGTGACACGGCTCAGCGCGGATCGGCGTCTTATTCTTATACTGAAAGATTAGAGCGACTTCTTGAGCAGTTTGTTGAGACATCGTTCAAGCTTCTGAATGCTTCTCGATGCGGAAATGTAGCAACAGTATTCGCCGTTTAATGCTTGAAGTAAATTCATTGCTTTTATGAAAAAGAAGCCACTCCTTTTTGTATCTTTGTGCCGGTAGATAAATGATATTTTCCATTATTTTTATAATTCTCACCGCCGAATGTTAACGTCCTCAACGCCGACTAGGGTGTAAGTCAACAGAGAGCGTTACTTGAATTGACTTGCCACCTTCAAAACCAATATCGTTGACCAAACCGATTTTACTGAAACTTACTTTCGTCGACTACACCAAGAAGCCGCAATTTACTCGGCATAAGTTTTCAATCGCTGCGTACATGCACTTTTGAAATTTTGGGCGATTTTTAAATCATCAGTTGGGTACCATTTTTGATTATTTAATTATTTATTATGTTATTCTTAGACTATAAACAAAATATGTGGGTCGATGGGTACATGCAAATATATCGCCTGTGACGTTATGTAAAGGGTCTGACAGTGCTGTTCAGCTTTTATAGAGAGCCATGTCTTGGCAGAGGCGGCGGAAATCCGACGTTGCTGGACAGCGCAGCATGCTTACCTTACGGGTGAATGACTTTCCTTACTTTGAGGAATATTAAAAACGAAAAAAATGGCAGATCCCACGGACAGTGGGAATCGATGATATGCGAAGCACGAATGAGAAAGGTTGATGTGACACTTTAAAGTCAGCACAACGTTACGAGGTGGAGGAAAATGATGCCGTACATGATTTCCGTGTCTGGATTATCATGTTTGAATGTATTACTTTCCTTCGTCATCTATTCACGTTATGTGATACCAAATTGATTATGTGGAGCTAGCGAAATGGCTGCGAGCACGCTATGAACGTTTTATGTTGTCATGTTCTTACATGACACGCGTGTCAGGATTATCATGTTTGCACCAGTCATATAATTCGTCATCCATTATGTCACGTAGCACCAAGTTTGGTATATGTCGAGCTAGCAAAACGGAAGTGAGCGCATCATGAAGGGCCCAATATACGCCAATGTAGCGTTGACGTGCGCCCACGCTGGGCACAGCGACGCTACGTTAGCAAAACGCAAGCACTCTATAGTCTGACGCCAGGCACGACCGACGCGACCAGCGTCCATCGGCGCGGCCCGAAGGCAACCGGCGCGAAATGCGACATGCTGCATTTCGCGCCGATGCGTTACCCAGACAACACTGATTCTCCCTCTTTACGTGACGGATAGACACGCGAGACGCGCTCAAACGCGCATGCATCAAAGCAACGCAGTGCGGCGCGCGCCTGCGAGTATATGGTAGAACCGACGCCTGGTGTGGCAACGCCGGCGTGACGCGACGAAATGAACGCCGGCGAGCACGCGCACTGCGTCGCGTCTAAATGTATTGGTGCCTTGACTGTGGCATTTAGTCATGTTCTCACATGATATGCATCTCATTATTATCATGTTTGCACCAGTCACATACTTTTGTCATCCATCGACGTCACGTAATACCAGATTTGGCACATACGAAGCTAGCGAAACGGCCGCGAGCGCAACATGAGTGTGGCATGCAGTCATGTGTTTACATGACAGGCATGTCGTGATTTTTATGTTTAGATATGTCATTTACCTATGTCGTCCGTTTGGTCGCGTAATACCGAGCTTGGTACATGTGAAGCTAGCGTAACGGCCGGGAGCGCATCATGAGCGTAACATGTTGTCATGTTGTTACATGACACGCATCTTATGTTTATCATACTTGCACCAGTATCATACCTTCGTCATCCATTCACAACCCGTAATACCAGATTTGGTATATGTGACGCTAGCGAAACGGCCGCGAGCGCATCGTAAGCGTGGCATGTAGTCATGTTGTTACATGACGCGCATATAATGATTTTCATGTTAGGGTATGTCGCTTGTGTTCGCCATGCAATCATGCCATACCATACCAGTTTTGCAACATGCCATGTGAACGAAACCACCGTAAGAGCGGCAGGACCATGAAATGTAAGTCATGACATTCATGACATAAATATTATCATGTTCTTGTTATGACTAGTCAAATATGCTCGCAATACAGTCATGTTATGCCATACCAAGTTTGGTATTGATACCATTACCCAAACGGCCAGGAGAACTAAAAGTCGTAGGCGGCTAGCTAGATGGATAGATGGATTGATAGATAGATAGATAGATAGATAGATAGATAGATAGATAGATAGATAGATACGCTCAAAGTCGCCGAGGCTCGCTAAGAAATGCTTCGCGTTAAAAAACAAACCTTTCAGATGGGGGCTTCGCTTCTGAACGCAGTATTTTTAGCGGAAGGTTTCAAACGTGTGATATATATATATATATATATATATATATATATATATATATATATATATATATATATATATATATATATATATATATATATATATATATATATATATATATATATATATATATATATATATATATTACTGTACGAGTTTGGGAAGCATTTTTATAACTTTAATATCTCCTGACTGAAGATCAGTTCTGCGAGTTTAGAAGCAAACGCTTCATTGAAAAGCCTGGTTTTAATTTTTTTACTTTGGCCAGGTGGGGTCAATGTACAAAAACTGGTAAGCGTAGAGTAATGGAGGTTTAAGCTATTTCAAATGATGACCTTCTTTGCCGTGAACGTCTCTTGTATCAAGTTAGCCACAAGGAAGCTAGGATTTGTACAATCCACCATTACGCCCCATTACCACGGATTAGCACAATATCAATTATAATAATAGGAAGTCGCACGTGAAGATCCTAACTCTGTTCAAGTTAGCCAAAAAAAAAAAGCTCGAATTTTCACAATCACCTATTACGCTGCATTAGCCCGGATTAGCACAATATGAATTATAATAACAGGCAGTCGCACGTGAAGATCTGAACTCTGTTGAATCCTTGAGTGCATAGCGACGGTATGCGAATGAGGCTATGAAACTTGCGAGCATTCGTAAAGCAGAACACTTATAGATTAAACGTCATACAATAGTATATTTGTGCAGACGTCAATTCGACAGCTGCGTTTTTTCAGACTAAAGCCTTTGTCTATAAAATACGCCCAGACTGTACATCGACAGTACTTTAGATGGGGTACAGTATATAGTACATTTTGTGCATTGCTGTTCGCAGACTTCTTATCGGCCTTTTAGCAAAAAGCCATTATTATAACGAAGGGCATCGACCGAACAGTAACATATCCACAACCTCAGACATTGCAGTAAATGAATTGTAGACTTTATTATATTGCCCAAATAAACATTCGTTCTTCTGCAACCCAGAACGCCGAACTAAAGCAGAATGTGACTCGATTAAGTGTTCTTCCTCTGACAGTCGTAAAGTCTACACGGCTGAACGGAAAATCAAACTTTTTATGAGGGGCCCTTTCATATGTTAGACCCAGCCGAATGAATTGAAGCAACAATAAAGGCCAAGAATAACAGAGGATGTAATTGTTCTCTTTAACTGTAGTGTATACTAATCGCGATGTACATAGAAAGGAGCTGAAGTGGGCTGGAAGTCATCCTTTCTGTGCGTGGCATCTGCACGCAGAACCTTCAAATTACGCGTCCAATGCTCGACCAATTGAGCCAAGTCAGAAGGCGTTTACCCGTCCGTTTCGCCGAAGATGTTGTGTGCGTGTAACCTCTGGTGCTGGTGGAAACGTATCGATGTAGTCACTGCACATTTTCTGCGGAGGATCTCTGAGTAGTCGAATTATCTTGGCTTGCGGTGGAGGGCCCCTCAGTGCAGGACTTAGCTTGCCGCAGGCGCCCGGCGGGCCTCGTGGATCACTCGGCTGAACTCTCGCTGGCCAGTGTGTAATCTCTGAGAGCGTTAGCCACAGCCGCTCTTAGCCTTGGTGGCAAGCGTGGAGTACTTTTTTTCTTTTTTTTTGCCACAGGGTATAACGTGCCATGTGGTCTCTTCTAGAGATGGCGGCTGAGGAATGGAACCTGGTGCTCTAACCTAAGGCTCGAAGTGCGCCATACCAAGGCCGTCGCTATAAATGAACGAATCACGAGGGACTCTTTTTCGAGAGGCTCGTTTATATTGTCACGCGCATTTACTGCTTCATTTTTTTGTGTTCAATATTCGGCCACAAACCTTCACCAACGCTCGGTGCACACTGCAGACCGTAATGTTTGAGAAGCTTAGAGACTGTTTGAGATTATTCGGTCAAGATTAAGGGGAGGACGCGAATGGTTAAGTTTATACGAGAGATGCGCGAGGACTAGCGAGAGCGTTGGAAGGTTCGATGACTGCCTGATAAGAGACGACGCGTTCTGCCGACGGTATTGCGGATGGCGGACGTCCTGTTCACAACTATTGGTGTACAGCGTGAATTGTTCGTACTTTGACTTTTCATTTCGTGGTCACAGGTTCACACAAATGGTTTCGTATTTCCTTGTCTTCATGCGGCGTCCTTAAGCGTCACAGCTGCGTGACAGTGTTAGACGAGTCAAACAGAGCAAAATCGAATGGGTGGACAGATTTTGGCTCTATATATGGATTGCCTCTCTCTTATGTTATCTGGTAATCTTGGGTGCGCTGGCGCTTGCCATCTCCTACAGACTTGCTCACGTGTTTTCTGACTGTTTCTTTCTATGTTTTCCGTTTTTATTTCGCGGACCGTACGACAGGCCCGAGACTGACCTCGTGTTTGGCGCCGACGAGCCGAACGTCAACAAGCATGTGGGAAGCTTGGTCCTCACCAACACCTCCGACAGCCACGTCGCGTTCAAGGTACGATGTGCTCTCATCGCTTGGCCGGTACTGCGTTGCGTGAAACTAACCTTGCATGCAGGAAAATTGGCAACGAGCAGCATGTAGACGCAGACGCGCCA